>NW_027496159.1:0-214738 GCF_021521415.1 Bidens hawaiensis
AATTCGCTAAAGATAACGAATGGGCAGTAAATTAGACTTGATCTTTGACTTGCATAGTCAAAGTCAAAATTAATAAGAACACCGAAAGTAAACAACACAAACCCAGCTTCAATTAGCTCATGCGTATCGTCGAGTAATCAAAATAGCAGGTCTATGTAACTCGGAATTGCAATACGAAGCTCACGGTGTTAAGATTGAGGCTTAACACCGTAACATAAATAAGAACTCTCAGTAATTAAACAGAGTCTATATCTCCAAACAGATTATCATTCAATCAACCCAGCAAACTAAAATCGATCATTGATTAAAGTCTACCCAAGGTCTCGGAATCACAATCCGGTGACATTGAATCATAAATAAGCAACCTTAACATAGTAAATCATAAATAAATCAGGGTTTATGAACTCGAAAAACCCTTAGACCACAAAAGTCCATAATTAGTCTATTAATACACAGTCATTATTGACGAAAATCACATCGTTGTGATCATCTATACCTTAGAAACACAATGATATCCTTGAAATGTTGAAATTTGAAGGTCGAATTTCAGAGAAAAATTTGAAAAAGGTGACTTTAGGATGAAGAAAGAAGATGAACAGTGAAGGACTGTTCGTGTTTCTTGTCTTATATAACCTAACACGCCACCCGAGGTACTCTTTGTACGAATCAAGCGATTCGTTTGAATTATAAATAACGAATTAGGTAATTCGCTATTCCAATTCGTTACATCAGAGTAGCGAGCACGACATAGGTCGTGTCATGATTCGTTAAATATGTAAAACGAAGTAGAGATGATTCGTTAACAGAGTGCGGAAGCGAATTAGGTGAGCGAGCTTGAAATCAGTTCGCTAAAGAACCACCTAGTTCCTTATCCATACTTAACGAATTAAACACTTTATTTAATTTTAACTTAAATAAATAAATGAATTAAATAATGAATTAATTAAATAACTATCAATAAATAATCAAAATTTTAACTTAAAAGAATTACCGAGAACCTTTTTATCTCGATAATTGAATACTTTAGAAAAAGTTTCACTTTTACGAAACATAACTTAAATTCATTAAATAATATGTAAAGTAAGAAGAATAAAATATTTTTTGTATTTTGTAAAAATTAAAGAATGTATTTACAAAGAAGCATCCGAACATAAAAATTGGACAATCTTTTTGTGTTTTTCTATGATTTATCAAAGGCAGTACATATTTTTGTGTTTTTTTTGTTGAATTTGAGCAGAGAATCATATTGACCAAAATTCCCTTCCATCACAGTTTTATATTTCAGCGATATTATGACTGGCGTTAAGTCGGTCATTGATATTGTTGTCCACTTAATTCTTATAACAAACCTTCGAGCATTTCTGTGATATGATTTATGGTTCAATTAGCGCACAAAATATCAGAAACTATCAGCCCCTAATATCGGTTCAAGCTTAATTTGATTATTGCCAAAATCACCCCAACTTGACTTAAACCATTATAATGCTGATCAAAATTTTGATACCAATTGTGAAATTTTTAAGCAATGCATCAAGTTTCCTTTACTGTGAGTGAGTATGCACGAGTCCATCTGTTGGATACATTGTATCCCCAGGGGTCCGTTTCTTATTGGTATTGAGACGCACGCAAGGGAGGAACAATTGTATGACTAACAACGGATTTTGATCAAGTCAGTAATTTAGATTGTACAAAGTACAACGGTGATCAAGTTTAATGACTTTGGGTTTGCTCTAGAAAGCGAGTGAAATATTCATGCTTATGAATACCCAGATGATTAAGCCGCATAAAGACTCACAGTGTCCAGAATCCTAACGCTTGTTATTTCCTTTATTATATTTTTGGTGATCAACAACTATAAGGCTTGAGTATGACCGGTTATTACATTTCTGCCATCTTCACCAAGACTTTTGCTAGAGACTAACACCTCTTTCCATTTGGCTTTTCTTTAAGTTCATATCACTTACTTTACTCTAACAGCTTGTTTAAGACCTATCAATGCACCAATGATTAAGCACACAGTCTTTTAAGCTTATTTCTTTCTGGATTTGGGGTCAAATAATCAACGTACTATCATTTTCTCTTTTTGCTTCCAAAACTCAAAATTTTGAGGAACATAAAACAAAATATTTTAATTTCCCCAGTTAATTTAAGTTCACAAATTAATGACTATCCTATCCATCTACAAGTAGAGAACATGACCAAAACATGCAAGCATGCTTCATAAACTTAAATAACTGACTAAATTTTCAGCAGAAAAATAATGTAGACAGCTTAACGAACGCCCCAAGTACTTTCCATTTGTCAGATAAATGGCTAACCCGAAGATTCCAAGAAATTATCAGGACCAAACATACACAAGTATATGTTCTTCGAAATAGAAGTAAATGACATAATTTTCAGCGATCATAAGCAAAAATCTTTTTGGTTTTTCTCTTTACAAACTAAAACACAATCTTTTTGTCTTTTTCGGATTTTATCTGTACAAACAGAAATCACAATCTTTTTGGTATTTTCTAATTTTAACAAATGTTTTTAGGATTTCAAATATAAGAATGAAACAAGAAAGAACACAATATTTTTGATTTTTCAAAGTTTTCTAATGTTTTTGGGTTTTATCTATACAAACAAAAAGCACAATATTTTTGTATTTTCTAGAATTCACCCCCTAAAACCTAAAAACAAAAATTATAAACTAGAACAAAACTAAAAATAAAGATAATCATCCTAACTTTAGGATCTCAGCAAGGGTCTTCAATCCATTTAAAACCAAGCAAAAAGTTAAAACGTGTTTTATCAAACGCTTTGGTAAATAGATCGGCTTTTTGAAAATCAGTGTGCACTTTCTCAAGATCAATTAATTTCTTTTCATAACAATCCCGTATAAAATGATATCGAATTTCGATATGTTTCGTTTTAGAATGTTGTACGGGATTATTGGTGATACTAGTAGCAGCAGAATTGTTAATTAAGATGGGAGTAGTAAGAAACTTCAAACCGTAGTCGCGAAGATGTTGTTGTATCCACAAAACCTGGGAACAACAACTCGAGGCTGCAACATACTCAGCTTCGGCGGTTGAAGTGGAGACCGTTGTCTGCTTCTTACACTGCCAGGAAACAAGCCGGCTTCCTAAGAATTGACATCCTGCTGTAGTAGACTTGAAATTGATCTTGCATCCTCCATAATCTGACTCTGAGTAAGAGGTAAGATCAAAAGTATCATCTTTGGGGTACCATAACCCGATGTCAGGATTTCCCCTTAGATATTGCAGAATACGCTTGACCGCTGCCAGGTGAGTCACTCGGGGACTAGCTTGGTACCTAGCACATAAACAATCATGGCACGATAGAGGGTCGGATCAACGGTATCCTCCAATTCATCCGGTGATAAATTGTGACCCACGGGAGTAGAAGGGATTTTTCTGGCAGCAATCTTGAATCGGCCTAAGACATCGTTCACATATTTTGTCTGATGAATGAAGATTCCCTTTTCAGACTGATGAACCTGCAACCCTAAAAAGATTCATCTCTCCCATCGAACTCATCTCGAACTTGGTTTGCATAGACTTCTCGAACTCCTTACATAACATGTCTTTCGTAGACCCAAAGATTATGTCATCAACATAAATCTGAACGAGCAGAAGATCATCACCAATATTCTTATAAAACAAAGTGCAGTCGACAGTTCCACGTTTGAAGTCGTTATCCGTCAGATGGTCGGCGAGCGTGCCATACCAAGCTCTCGGGGCTTGATGTAGACCATATAATGCCTTGTTTAATCGGTAAACACGGTCAAGATAATCAGGATCTTCAAAACCTGGAGGCTGTAAGACAAAAACTTCCTCATGAAGTTCACCATTGAGAAAATCACTTTTAACATCCATTTGATACACCTTAATATTATTGTAAGAAGCATATGCCAGGAAGATTCGAATCGACTCTAATCTTGCAATTGGAGCATAAACCTCAGTTTAATCAATACCCTCTTGCTGATGAAAACCTTGCATCACTAAACGTGCCTTGTTTCTCACAATTACTCCACGATCGTCTTTCTTACACTTATATACCCACTTAGTCGGAATTGCCTTCTTGACTCTAGCAGGTTTATCAATAAGATCCCAAACACCTAAACGTGCAAACTGTTGTAATTCTTCTTGCATAGCTTCTACCCAAGAAGGATCTTGAAGTGCCACACGAGGAGTCGTTGGCTCAACTTGAGATAAAAAACAAGTGAATTTAGCAACAGTTGCAACTTCAGATGAGTGTAAGTCAGCATAAGCACATAGAGCATTATTTTCACTTGAGGAAGCAACTTGATGTCGTGTCTGAACTCCTACATCAAGGTCTCCAATAATGTTTTCTTGTGGATGGCAAATATGAATCCTGAGAGGAGGATTTTCAGAAACAGCAACATGTTCAAATAAATTAGTGTAATGTTCACCCAATTCAGGAGATGAAACATCACTGTCAAGTTCAATAACTTGATCCACAATTGCATTATCATCAAATGAAGTAGAAGCATTATCATAATGAACAGGAGACTCATTATCAGGTTCTTCAGTTGAAGCAGCAATTGGAGCTTCAACATCATTTGAACTTGCGAACCTTGGAATTCCAAATTTTCTTCAAAATAAGCACGAACTAAATCTTCATCTGAATGATCAGTTGTTGGAGTAAATGAATTGAATAAGCCATCATAGTCAAACATCCAGTCGGGACCTTTTCCTTGGGAAGGAGTAGTGTACTTTTGAAAGTCCACATGGTACCATTCTTCAACACAACCGGACGTAAAGTTAAACACTTTTCTTAGGTAATGCATACCCCAAGAAATAACCTTCAATGGCTTTTTCATCAAACTTTCCCACATCCTTTTTCAACATAGTACAAGGACACCCAAATGGCTCCAAGTACTTTAAATTCGGTTTACGATTATTTAATAATTCATAACTGGTCTTCTTGAGTCGTTTAACAGTTAGAACTCGATTGAGGGTATAACAAGCCGTATTCACAGCCTCATTCCAAAACTGGACAGGAAGCTTAGAATCAGCAAGCATCGTTCTTGCAGCTTCAATCAAGGTTCTTTTCTTTCGTTCAACAATGCCATTTTGTTGAGGTACATACGGTGCACTATATTCACGGTGAATTCCCTTTTGGATACAAAAGAAATCCAATATAGTGTTTTTGAATTCAGTTCCATTATCACTCCGAATTCTCCTCACCTTTTGTTTGTAAAGTGATTCGATTTTAGTAATAAGGTTTTGTACCAAAACAGGCGTTTAATCTTTCGAACTCATAAATAAGACCCATGAGTATCTAGAATAATCATCAGTCACGACTAGGCAATACCAGTCTCCAGGAATACTCGCACGATTCACTGGACCGAACAAATCCATATGAAGTCGTTCAAGTGGAGTATCAAGAATTTAATAACTTAGATGGATGCGATTTCTTTTTCTGTTTCCCTTTTTACAGGCAACACAGTGATCAGATGACTTAAAATTCTTTAACGACACCCCCTCTACCAGATCGTTTGCCATTAAATAATTCATCTTTCGAACATGTATGTGACCCATTCTTCGATGCCAAAGTACGGAGTCTTTCTCGGTTGCTTTCGAGACAAAACACATTTCGATCGATGTAGATACTTTAGAATTCATATTCAAGACATAAATATCATTTGATCGTGGTGATCGCATAACAACCATGTCCTCGGAAATCACATAACCCGGTTTCAGAATCAGACACTCTTTATCTGTAAATACTGTAGTGTATTGCTTATCATAGGTTTGCGACACACTCAATAAATTATGGTCCACTTTATCACAATAGTTAACTTTCTCAAATATAATCTTCCCATTTGAAACATCACCTTCCTGTGTAATCATACCCCCAGAATTCCCAGCAAACGCCACATAACCCCCTTGAATATTTCTCACGTTTGATAAGAGGTTGAGATTTCCAGTAATATGACTAGAACATCTACTGTCCATGATCCAATTTTCACCAGAAATGGTCTTGAATGAACCCTACACACAAACAAAAATGATTAGTTCAAAAAGGCAGCCCAGGCCTCAGTCTTGGGCACCTTTTGGTTTTCTTAAGAAAAGTTAACCTTAGTTGCATTCAATTGTTGTTCAGCAACTTGAGAATAAGTTACAGGTTTCTTAGACTTTCGTCTTAGATACGCAGCTTGAACCACATTTGAATTAACATTTTTGCATAATGGTTTAGTAGGAATAAACTTAGGTTTAACGGAACCATGGGTTTCATTCACATGAACAACTTTTCGAGGATGTATGTTCGAAAACATAATATGAGTATCATCAGCACACGACACCGGCCGTTTCAGAATCTCCTTTACCAAAGGAATCGGTTTGGAATGATCCTTGATAAAAGGATGAAGATTCTGATAGTTCTTCTGACCACAATTTCTTACTACATGACCTTGTTGACCGCAAAGAAAACAACTTCGCATGTCAACATGATGATGTTGAAAATTTGTTGGAACATGTGACACAGATGATGACTGATGACTTACATTTTTAGTCATGCTTTTAGCAAAATCATCAGATAATTCAGATTTTTTTTTCAAGTAAAAATCTAAATTAGAACAGCTCAAAAAACTTTTCAAAGTGTCTGTCCCAGTTGACTTCACAAATTTAATTTTCTTAGCTTGTTTTAAAACTTGTTTTGCTTTAGTCAATGTGTCAGATGAAGCTGATGTTTTCGCATGAGCATATTGACGTTCAAGTTCACGAACCTTGGAGGTTTCATTGTAAAACACACTCTCAATGAGTTCAGGTTTGATGATACTTATTGGAATGTCTTTTTCAGTAAACATTGTATCCATCCCCTTTAACTTAAATACACGAGAAGATGATGGCTTAAGCACATTAGGATTTATAAAACGTAACAAATCCTCATCAGAAATTTTGGATTTTTCTGGTTTCTTAGCCTTCACTGGTTTGACAAAAACATCTTATTTCATCTTAGTTGTGTGCGAACCATACACAGCCTCCTCAAATTCATGAGGTTCACACAGTATGTGATTAGAACTTGGAATGTTCTTGTTCTTGTGTATAATTTCCGGTTCAAACACATCCTCAATGATAACTTTGTCAACATTTACAACAAAAACTTTGTTGCTTTGAACATGAGGTTTCTGAGAAACAGATTGGGTTTTAACAGTTTCAGACTTACTATGTTTAGAATTATCTGAAATCACAGGCTCTTTAAGAATAACATCTTCCTCAGTTGGAGCAAAAGGATTAATTTTATAATCATTATGAAATGGTGGTGGAATTTCAACAAAACCTATACCTTTCTTTGAATCCTTTTGTTTTCCAGAAACTTCAATAATTTCATTTAACAGAAAAGATGAATTTCAAAATTTACCCAATTTGTTCTTTAACTCAAGAACCTCATTCTCAAGCTCGGTTATCTTTGAACGATGTTTCAAAATTTCTTGAAACTTTTGATCATTAATTGTCATTTTTACAGATAACTCAGCTTTGAGATCATGATTACTTGTCGACAATGCTTCAATCTTTTCACGAGATCTCATTTGAGATTCAAGAGATTGTCGATAAGTATCGTTTAGAGAAGCAATTTCTCTCACTAAATTGTCATTGTGATTCTTTAAAGATTCTAACTTAGGTTTGTTAGATTCATAGTCAGCACAATTTACTTTAACTGATGAGGTAGCAGAAATAGAATGACTAACCTTGTTTATCTTAGCCATGCATGCAAAGACTGCTGTAGACTTGTCACAGGAATCATCAGAATCCGATCCAGAGTCATTATCAGAAGACACCTCACTTCCATGGAAATTTTGAATCAACCCGAACAAAGCCAAATTAGCTTGATTATCGTTGCACAGTAATCGTTGTGACCAATCATCTCCATTAGCCAACATTGCTTGTGACCCAGAACTTGATGGTTTCTTCTCAGCATCAATACCTCGTGGTGTTGAAGAGTTTGAACTTTGACCACGAGGACCATTATATTCCTTTTTCGGTTTGTCACATTCTTTTGCAAAATGACCAAATTCTTGACAATTATAACATTTCACTTTCAACTTGTCAAATCCCAACTTCTTGTTTAGAGCAGGAAGATCTTTTCCAGTTCTTTGCATGAATCTTTTCACCTTTCGAACAATCATTGCCATGTTCCACTTTAAATCCATGATTTCTAAGTCATCTGGATCAATCTGATCATAGTCTTCATCAGTTAAATCACTAGTGGCAATTTTGCTACTAAACAGATTTTTATAAGACGTCATGAAAGCGGATAGAAAAGCAAAGTTTTGTTCAGCTTCTTTCATATTGACGTTTGGAGGTGATGAGTATTGATTTGCTGAAGATGAACTTCCTGAACCAGCAGAAACATTTGGTGATCCAGAATTACCAGCGGTATAAAAACATGCTCTAGGATCACTATAAATTGTTGTTTCATTCGCTTTTGCGTTCTGCGTCAGAAAAGCAGTGATCGGTGAAATTGTTGACTTAAAGGCATGCTACCACCATAAAAGGCAGGATCTTGACTTTCCTTGGATGACTTTTGACACTTGAGATCATACTCACGAGCTTCAATCTTTTGTAAAAACTCATTTGCAGTCAAGTCTTCATTGAAATAGCTGTTTTCTTTTAATACCATTAGAAAAGTAGAGTACGAACTTGGTAATGCACTCTTAATAGTATCTATCTTGTCAATCTCAGAAATTTCCATCTTCATTTTATCCATTTCTGCAATCAAGTGATTGAATCTCGTAGTCATCTCTTCAACTGTTTCACCTTTGAGTAAATTAAAGTTTCTGAATTGAAACTTAAGCATCACCTTTTTGCTTTCAGCTGTATTTCCCATACTTCTCATTCGGATATGTTGAAACAAAGAAGCACATATTTTAATACTACCCACTTGGTGAAATATATTTTCAGGTAAAGGCATAGTTAGAGTAGAATATGCTTTCGTCTCTATTGCTAGTGCCTTCTTTTCTTCTTGTGAGTATTGAGATATAGCTTTAGGTCTAAATCCGATAGTTTCATCCCCAATCATAGGAACAGTATAAACTTCATCCAAACAATATGAGCAATCAGGATGAACTGATCCTAGATGAGCACGAAACCGACGTTCCCATTTGGCAAAGTCACTGAACTTCATCAATCTTGGACATTTCGAATGTGAACCTATCTCGGTATCAAGTTGCAACATTTGTTGCATCAACATGTTTTGAGACGCTAATGCATACATACTGGCCATTGTTGACAAGTTTCCAAAATTTAAAGATGTAACGAATTAACCAACAAATAAGATTAACAAATGAGAATTTTAATGAACTATAAACAGTTGTAGCGAACTGTGAACAGTAGATTAACGAATCAAATCTTAACGAAGTTAAGATTGATCAGACAACGAATCACAATTGAGTTTAACGAATCAATCTAACGAATCAGAAGGTCAACGAATCAGAAAGTCAAACTAACGAATTGACTAACGAACTGGCTAACGAATTGATTAAGAAATCTTGACGAATTAAAAGTATTCAGTAGTGAATCACTAAGAAAGACTTAGCAAAATAGATAACGAACCAGCTACAGTTGATTAGCGAATCAACTATAACGAATCAGATTGTTACAACCGTTTGTAACAAACTCTGACACCTTATGCCACGTGGCAAAGGTTGTTATGACACAAATCCCAAAGTAGACGCGTGTCACACGAATCAGTTAATCCAAATAACGAATTAGATATCACGAATCAACTATTGATGCGAACTGGCTAGCGAATCACTTGTAGTTTATAACGAATCAACTAACTTAGATAATGAATCAAAGGAAACAAGATAGCGAATCACCATAAGGATGATAACGAATCATGTTCATCTTTGAATCTTCAAATCTTCAACAAAAGATTTCCAGAAATCTGAAATGATGAACACCAACCCAGAAACCCAGAAACTTAAAATTTGTAATACAATCTCGATACTAAACCAAATCACACAAATAACCAACCAAAACACTCGTAACTCGATCGCGAATCCAATACATCAAACCTCTTAATCAATTTCCTCCGATAACCAACGCAATTATACCAAAATACACCCCTGTTTCGGCCTTAAACCAAAACCGATACCAAATCTACTCAAAACCAATTCCAAACTTCAATTCCAACTCACAATCCTTTACCAATACCTTTAACAACTAAAATCCAATCTAAAGCGACCATAAAACATTCAATTAACAATAATTTGATCCAAATTTGCTAAAAACGGAACACTATCAATCTAATATTCTAAATAAACACCAAACAAAGTGTAATTGAGCCCCAACAGCTCTGATACCACTTGTTGGAACCCGAAATTATCAATCCAATAACAATTAACAGATCTCAGATATGTTTATAATAGATTAATACCTTAACTATAGATCTAGCTCATAATTATCTTTGATTCAGTGTTGTATGCGTGTATGTATTATCAGTATGTATATAATAGTAATTTGTATAATATTAGGATGAAGATTGAGAGAGAGAATCTGGACAGAGTTTTGTTAATTAGCTCTCAACACTTAAATTAAACGTGAACAGTGTTCACTATATATAGAAGATAGGTCTGGTTCGCTAACATCCCCTAGCGGACCAGACACTACTTCGTTACATACATAAATCAGACGAAACACCCCCTGATTCGTTAACATTCCCTAACGAATCAGGAGGGAATAAACTTAAGTCTTAGTTCGCTAACATCCCCTAGCGAACTAGACCCTACACATAACGAACTAAACAATAACTTAACTAATTGTTACATTAAATATAAAACAAATACGTTAACGATAATTACTAAGACTCAAGACGCAAATCCGTACACTAACAACGTCCCATACTGACTTATCAAACAAAGGATCACCTGCCTCTGCCGCCATCTTGATCCTCGCCTGTAGCACGGACTTAGCAGCCCCTCTTGGACTCATTGATAGCTCGTGTCAACTCTTCCTAAAGTTGGACTTCCACTGTGGATACTTGATCCTCCGCATGCTTCTATCATTCATCAGTTCTTAAATGGTTTTGTCTTTGGCGGCGGCCATTGCCCTCATTCCGGTGAAAGTGTCTTCCATGTCCTTGACGATCTTGTCGAGGTAGTTCCTGGCAGAATATATTGCATGCATTTAAAGATGAGATAAGCTCAAGTTAAAGAATATTGGATCCACAAGCAAGAACAAACATAATCAAGGATCCTTACTGTAGTGAGGGTATTGAGAATTAGCTTCCCAACATCAAAAGGGTCCTCAGGCTCAACGGTTTTCTTCCTCTTGAAGGCTCCGAATTTAGCACAGGTAGTCACTGGTCGTGGTTCATGAAGAGGAGTAGTTTTGGGAGTTTCTTTCTTCACAATCAAGAAGTCAATATCCTCTAGTGAGAACTGAGATGCGGACTTGCTAGATTTTTGAGCGCCAGCAGAATACGTGAAAAAGATAAGTTTTATATTACTGTCTTTACTTAATTATAAAACGTTAATATATCTTACTTGACATTTCAATTGTTCTTGGAAAGGATTCCTGAGAAATTTCCGCAGCTTTAGTTTTAAATGTTCTAATCTCAGGGTCTAAAGCTAAAAACTTTTTCACTCTTTCTTCAACACCGGGGAGCTCAGCAAAAAGTGCAAAGTTTTCCACTGTAAAAATGATAAGAAACCTATCAGGAAAAGGATAAGTTATCTTCAGTAACTTATCAGAGGATCCAGGATCCTACCCTTACTAATCCACCATAAGGGTAAATTAACCCCACCAGGAATGGAATCTCTCTTAACGAAGAAGAACTGATTTTTCCAGAATGAGCCATTTTGGGTGGTTTTATAAATGGGGACTGGTTAACGAGGTTTGAATTTCAAGATAAATCGAGTGGATCCATGGGATACTAAGGTATACAGGTACACAAGTTCTGAATGTCCGAACTTAATATTTTCCTTTTCTATGATTCTTTCTACAGTATATAATGCCCACCAAAGCATCGGCATAGCCTGGATGTAGCTTATGCCGGTTAGAGTAAAAAAGCTTTGAGTGAACTCCGGGAATGGGTATGAGTAGCCGATGAGAAAATGGTGCGCCGGAAAACACACCCAGGCTTTTGAACAACAAACGCTCCTTTTTTAGGAGTCGAAAGGGTGGAATATTGTGCCATAGGGAAAGAGTGGAATCAAATCGTCAATCTTCGGGTCCCTAAACTTACAGATCTCAGAGGAAGGATTGGGAAGAAGATTTTGAGAGTGCAGGTTGTCGGATTTCGATTGACCGGAAGAGGAGATGGAAACTGCTGACATATTTAAAAGAAATCTATGGAAAGAGAAAAGGAAAAGAGGATACCTGATTTTTCTGCTGAAGTGTGAAGATAAATGAACAAGATTCGTCGCATATATAGGCGGAGAGGGGGTTTTCAATATAATCTATAGATATATAATGATTAAGCCTAACTTGTCAAATCTCATATGTTCTTGCAGGCAATTTGAAATTCAAAAATCAAAATGACAGCTGTGATCTTATCACAACCGCCATTTTGGGGGAAATTGTTTGGGGACAGAAATTTTGTGCTGAGGATACATTATTTTTACATGATGTCTGGATCAGTTATCCTTAATATATGTTCCAGATTGTGCCAGGATCAAGGATCCTCAGTATTTGTTATATACTAACGATTGTTCTCTTTGTATATCAATATATTGGTAGGTCTAGCCGCTGGTGACTTGGTATCCTATTAATCCGTAGTCCATGATAATTGGAACGTGGTCAAATGTATGCGAACGACTATAGTGGAGTAGTGGCGTAAAAATAGGACTTCTTAGTTATATTCTTTTTGTATTGATATTGAAGCTTGATCAGCTAGCCTAGGTTTACACAACATACATATCACATACGACTTACACTTATCATCACTGTAATTCTAGAAACACACACACACTTAGCAATCCTTGTAATCGCTGATTAAAGCTTCCACCATTGTAACCTAATTTTCTTGATTAATATAGTGATGATAGAGATTTGTCATCACCTGGGGGGTTTTCTGCCGGCGATCATCATCTGATCAACAGCTTTTCCTCGTAACAAATCCTTGTGTTCATCCTTATTTCGTTTGCATAATCACGATTGTTGTCCAAGCACTCTACCTCACAAAACCGATTTGGTTAAATTATCCTTTAAACCGATTTTTAACCAAAACAAATAGCGCATGCAACAGTTTTGGGTACGCGAAATAAATGCATACCGGTAGACATCTCACCATACACTAGCATTTTTACAGATAGCATATACAACAGTTATGGGTACGCGACATAAATGCCTACCGGTCTCCTAATACTTCTTGAGATAAGGGTTATAAAGAATAAACATAAGTGTAACAACATGTATGCAAACGAGTTTTGACACATACATTTAGATAGCCAACTAGGTTATACTACAAGGAAACGAACCAAAAGCACCCACCCGCAACGCGCGGGTAAAGAAAAATTTTGAATAAGATCCAAGTTGTTTTGGTTTTAACTAATAACTAGGTATTAACCTGCCACGTTGTGGTGGTGCAACGACACGAATTCGGTATGCATCAGTTAGTTTCATAATGGTAACAATAATAAACCCAAAAATGTAAATACACGGAATACTATTAAGACTCGTAAAACATAGAATAAAAAATGTAACAACTCAAACTTTTCAAAATTTATATTCTTATTAAAATCCGACCCATTTTGATGTTCGGAAAATTTTATTGCATTTATCGAGTTTATTTTATTGTTATATTATTATTCTTAATTAGTTATATAAAATTTAACTATAAATTTCAATGTTTGGCAAAAATAACCCTAAACTAAGTTTTTGTTCATTTATGATTCCACTTTCTTTCACCAGAGGCCAGAATGAAAATTATACATATATAATTTAAACCTTTTAACCCATTTACCCGGATCCAAATCCAAACCCTAGACCCATTTTTTTTGAACCCGTTTATACAAAATCACGTCTTGGACCTCAAGTTTCGTAATCAAAATGGATTGAATCAATATTCGCATTATACATGCCTTCCGCTGCCTAACCGGCTATCTGATTGAGTTAACACGATCTCGTTGATTCATTATACCAAGTTTAGCTATGCCGACCCTAACCCTAAATCGTTATACATGTAAAGATTTATTTAAAAGCAATTACACTTGCAGAAACAATCACTTAACCCTAGCCGTCATTTACCCTCAATTTAATTTGATTATTATCACCGTTATAAGCTCGTTCATCATCTCGTGTTAGCCTGCCATTTATTCGATCAATTAACCCACCATACAACGATTTATGAGGTATTTAATTCATAGGTATTGTTCGTCTGGTTCCAATTAACAAAAATGCTAACATTATATGTTTATGCATGTTAGGGCACAAAAATTTTGTGTTGAGGATATATTATCCTTGTGTGACTTATGGATTAGTTATCCTTAAGATATGAGTTTCAGGTTACGCAGGATCAAGGATCCTCAGTACCTATTATTCACTAACGGTTGTATTCTTCGAATGGTGTTGTATTTTAGCAGGTATAACGGCTAAGAGACCAAGTCCACCCACTAATTCGCAACTCAACGGAAATAGCACGTGATCAAGGTGGATGCAATGTTTCTATGGAGTAGTGGCGGATTAATAGGGACATTAGTTAGCATCTGTTTGTATTTATAAAGCTATGATCGGTTTAGGTTAAACACACAACTTTCGCAGCATACTCGTAGAGATTATTCTAGCTACACATACTCACACCTAGCTTTATTGTATTAACCGATCATAAGCTCCACCATTGTTACACTTTTTTCTTGATTAAATATAGTATTGATCAACAATTGTCATCACCCAGCGTTTTTATGTCGGCGATCCTACTAAAATCAAGGGCTTTTCCTTGTAACAAATCTCTGTGTTCATCCATAATTTGTCTATATAGATACCATTGATATACAAGCACTCTACCTCACAAAACAAATTTGGTTACATTATCCTTAAACCGATTTTTGACCAAAACAATTTGGCGCCCACCGTGGGGCAAGTGGTGCTTTAATCCAGAAGATTTCTCATCAATTTTCAACCTTTTCTACCTATACTATTACCAGTGGCCTCTCAACAAACCTCTACCTTAACCACCACGCCTTTATCACTTTCTCTCTCATCAAAAACCTCATTACCAATGCCTCATCCACCCGCGGGAGTACAGAGGACCAATGCTGCTGGAAGCAAGATGCAAACTCCAGTCTTCCAAGGCTCTAAGTTCTCTGCTGATACTTCTGTGGTAACTTCTAACAATGATGTTTCTGCTATGTTTTCACAAGTTAAGGCATACATGGAGCAGTAGAACAAGACCAACCAGAAGATCCTACGTGAAATTAAAGATCTCAAGAAGACAAAGAGGCCAGTGGAGGATCAGACTCCATTAACGCCTAGGATGCTGGATTTCACCACTCTAGGATCCACGGCTCAACACATTCAAGGATCCTCTATCCTCCAGCAAGGATCATCCATCCTTCAGCCAGGATCCTCTATCCTTCACGCTCAAGGATCCTCGTTCCTCTAGCAAAGATCATCCTCCTTCAGCCAGGATCCTCTGGATTGTTTCATCAAGGATCCTTCAACTTTCAGCCTCAAGGATCCTTCATGCAAAGTCAAGGATCCATGGGAATTCAACATCAAAGGTCGTCGGAAGTCCATGAGGGAGACTTCATCCCTATGCAGACCATTGCTTCTGGCGGTCCAACTATCATAGTTGATGCTTCTTATCCTGGATACTCTTCTAGGATGCCAACATTTAATCAACAAAGAGGTAAGCTTTATAATCATATATCTCTAGACGCTAACCTTGGTTCTACGCTGGATACAAGTATCAATCTCGCCATGGCCAAGGAGCTACAGAAACTGAAGGATATGATATCCAGTGTTCCAGGAGTGGTTCGACCCATTCCTGAGATTCCGGAAGGAAGTCATAAGCTATCAAGGTTTGCTTCACCGATATGTGATGTTGAGATCCCGAAGTGCTTCCAAACCCACAACATGAAGGTTTACGATGGCTCAATCGATCCAGAGGAACATGTGGCTCAATATAGGGAAAGAATGGAAATCAATCCCATTCCGGAAAGACTTAAAGAGGCCTGTTTGTGCAAAGGCTTTGGAACCACATTAATTGGATCCACTCACAAATGGCTGCTAAGTCTTCCTCCCTATTCTGTTACTTCATTTTCACACTTAGTTAATTTATTTAATAGCTAATTTTCTTGTAGTAGAAAATTTAAGAAATTAACCAGTGATTTATATCGTGTTGTCCAACCTCGTGATGAAGCCTTAAGGGGTTTTGTCACCGAGTTTGGAAGGGAGACCTTAGAAATCCCAAATTTTGACATGGCTACAGCTGTTGAGGCATTCAAGATGGGGTAAAAAAAAGGAATCCCCATTTTATGATGATCTTGTTATGACTCCATGCAGGACATTAGATGAAGTCAGGAACAGGGCACTCAAGTTTATAAGACTGGTGGATGATAAAAGGATCCAGGACAAGTTGGGTACTCCAACAAAACAGGAGTCACCCAACAAGAAACAAGGATCCTCCTACATAAAAACCATCCCAACCCGTATTCAAAGTTCAACAACCAATATGTCTGTGCGGTCGAAGAGGACGGAGATGATGATGAGGATTATCCAAGAATTTCTGAATATTGTTTTTCCATTGATACTCATGGCTTAATATATGCCATGAGAGATCTTGGAGAAAAAGCAAGGTGGCCTCGAAAGAATGAGAATTCAACATCCTTCAAGGATAAGTCCAAATGGTGTGCATTTCACGAAGACTTTGGCCACATGACCAATGATTGTATTGGTCTAAGAAGAGAAATTGGGTATCTTCTAAGCAAGGGTCACTTCAAGGAGATAATGGGAAGAAAGAAATCTAGGATCCAGGATCCTGAAGAGATCCCACAAAAAGAAGCTCCACCACCACCTGATGCACAGATTATCAATTTTATCTCCGGGGGTTTAGACATATATGAAACCTCATTCTCATCGGCGAAACGACATGCCAAAGAAACCAAATTGGACAATGTTGAAAGACCCATCAGGACTACCACTTTAACCGATCAAATGATCATAACCTTTGATGAAGAGGATCGCATGCACCTTCAGGATCCTTATCATGACGGTTTGATTATCACTTTATTTATTTCTAACCACTATGTTCGCAGGAAACTCGTAGATGGCGGGAGTTCAGTGAACATTATTCAGGCTGACGTACTCAGGAAAATGAATATTCCTGAAACAAAAATTACACCAAGATCTTCTGTCCTTGTTGATTTTAGTGGAGAAACCAAAAACACATTGGGGGACATCAATCTTCCTATTTACATTGAGGGAGTCAATTGTTTTCAAAATTTTTGTGTTATAGATAACTTGTCGTGTTGTAATGTGATTCTTGGCAGGTCGTGGATACATGAGATGAAAGCAGTAGCTTCCAACCCCATGGGGAGTAGTGAAGATTAACAGTGACCAAGCATAGGAAAGGAACTACTATACTTCCTCTATGACGCTAGCTACGAAGCAGACCATCGCATAGCAATCAAAGAACAATTTAAAAGAGGTGCTGGAAGCCCATGAAAAAGATCTAAAAGAAGTATCCTTGAAACCTGAGGATCCAGACGTAAAGGTGTATATAGGATCCAGTATCCTCAACAACATTGAAGAGGATCTGGTATCCTTCCTCAAAAAAATGAAATCCATATTTGCCTTCAAACACTATGATATGACAGGTATATCTATAGACATTATTATGCATAAATTAGGGATAGATACTTCTATCAGGCCTGTCCACCAGAACCGGAGGAAATTTGCGCCTGAAAGAAGTATCATTATCCAGGAAGAGCGAAAAACTTCTCAAAGCAGGTATGATAAGAGAAGTAAAGTATCCAAGATGGTTAGCCAGTGTAGTGGTAGTTTCTCAGAAAAATGGAAAGTGGAGGCTATGTGTCGATTTTATTTATTTAAACAAGGAATACCCTAAGGATCCTTTCCCCTTACCACACATTGAATCCATGGTGGATGCTACGGCAGGACATAAGATACTCACTTTTATGGATGATTCCTCTGGATTTCAACAAATTCAGATGGAACCATCTGATCAAGAGGATACAACATTCATGATTCCTACCGACATATATTGTTATAGTGCTATGTCGTTCGGACTAAGAAATGCAGGAGAAACCTACCAAAGATTAGTCAACATGACGTCCAAGGATCAGCTAGGAAAGACCATGGAAGTCTACATAGATGACATGGTAGTGAAGTCAAAGAAGGCTGAGGATCATCTTAAAGATCTTGAAGAAGCATTCAACATCCTGGATCAATACAATATGAAGATGAACCCATCAAAGTGCCATTTTGGTGTCAAGCTTGGGAAGTTCCTAGGATATATGGTGACTAAAAGGGGAATAGAAGCAAGTCATGAGCAGATTGAAGCCATCATCAATTTGAAGTCTCCTGTGAATGCTAAAGATGTCCAAAGACTGACAGGAAGGATAGCTGCCCTGAACAGATTCATTTCCAGATCTTCAGAGAAGTGCAAAGACTTCTATGATATATTGAGGAAGAATAAGAAGTTTGAATGGACTCAAAAGCATGAGGATGCACGGAAGGCTCTTAAGGATTATCTATCCTCAGTACCAGCCTTGATGTAGCCAATAGATGGTGAACCGTTGTCCCTATACTTAGCCGTTTCAGGTAATGCAGTCAGTGTTGTTCTAGCCAAGGATCATGAAGGTCAACATCATCCGGTATATTATGTAAGTAAAAGCCTCTTAGATGCAGAGGTCAGGTATTCTCACCTTGAGAAATTAATTCTTGTTTTAATTATGGACTCAACCAAGTTGAGACATTATTTTGAAACACATACTATTATTATAAGGACTAACTATCTTGTTAAGAATGTGCTTAGAAAGCCAGAATTGTCAGGAAGGATGACCAAGTGGGTTGTGAAGCTGAGCGCATATAATATTCAGTATGAGCCTAGAACAACCATTAAGTCAGAAGCTCTTGCAGACTTTGTGGCTGATTTCAGTAGTGACATGCAAAAGGAAGCTGATCTAGAGGTTCAACAACTAGAAGAAACCAAGGATCCTTGGATACTCTTCACAGATGGAGCTCCAATGTAAGAGGAACAGGATTTGGCATACTACTGAAATCGACACAGGGGGGCATAATACCCCAGTCCATTGCATGTGAATTCCAAGCCACGAACAATGAGGTAGAATACGAAGCACTTTTGCAGGGTTATTTTTAGCCAAACAAATAAGAATCAGGTATCTTTATGTTTATATAGATTATTTACTTATAACTAACCACTTTAACGGTTCTAACACCGTGAAAGGTGAGAATATGATCAAGTATTTAGAATTTATGAAGGAACTAGCGAAATCCTTCGAGTTGTTTAGTATCATGCAGGTACTAAGAGAAGAAAATGCTGGGGTAGATGCCTTAGCAAACTTGGCATCATCCTTGAAGATCCTGGATGATGTAAAGATACCAATCATTCACATATTGTCTCCGGCAATTGGGGAACAAAAACCTATGGAGGTGACAACGGATTGCGCAGAAGAACTTAAGGATTCTTCGTCCTCTCAAAAAGTAGGATCTTGGATCCATCCAATCAAGAAATTCCTCCAATATAGAGAAATCCCTACAGGGGAAAACCCTAAAGCTTTCCGAATAAAGGTATCACAATTCATTATTTTACAAGATACTATATATAGAAAGTCTCTTGCGGGTCCCTACTTGAGATGCAATGAGGATCCTGAAATACAAGAGGTGCTTCAAGACTTCCACCAAGGTGATTGCGGAAACCATACAGACGAAAGAGCATTATTCTCTAGGATACTTAGGACGGGATACTTCTGGCCAACAATGAAGAAAGATGCCATGGAGTACTCGAGGAAGGGTGATGCTTTCCAAAGGCATGGAAACATTCTTCACCAGCAAGCAGAACCAATGTATCCTATATCCTCTTCATGGCCTTTCATGAAATGAGAAATGGATATTGTAGGCAAGCTACCAAAAGCACCAGGTGGAAAGGTCTTTATACTTGCTACGACAGACTACTTCTCTAAATGGATTGAGGCAGAAGCATTCGTGCAAGTCCGAGAAGGGAAAGTTATATCCTTCATTAAAAGAAATATTATAACTAGATTTGGTATCCCATCTGAAATTGTTTGTGATAATGGATCCCAATTTATTGGGAAAATAACTACTAATTTTTGTGACAGTTGGGGTATCAAGATGATCACTTCTACACCAGTTTATCCTCAAGCCAATGGTCAAGCAGAGTCAAGCAACAAGATTATCATCAACAACTTGAAGAAGAAACTAGGATCCAAGAAAGGCAAGTGGGCTGAGGAACTTCCTTATGTTCAATGGGCTGATAGAACAACACCCAAGAATGCAACATGTCAAATACCCTTTTCATTGGTGTTTGGAGCGGAAGCTGTGATCCCTACAGAGATGGTGGTTCCTACCGCTAGAACAAGCATCAGTGATCCTCAGGCCAACGATGAAAGTCTTATCCAGGATCTAGATACTGTTGATTAGCTCAAAGACCTAGAAAGGATCAGAATGGCAGCATACCAACAAAGGATAGTTGGGGCATACAACATGAACATTAGGATTTGAAGATTTCAGGAAGGAGATTTGGTCTTAAGGAAGGCTTTCCAAAATACAACTAATCCCGCAGACGGAAAGCTTGCACCTAAGTGGGAAGGGCCTTACTTGATTGAATCAGAAGCAGGAAAGGGGGCATACCATCTACTTACCATGGAAGGTGACCGACTGCCAAGAGCATGGAATGTTATCCATTTTAAGAAATACTTCGTTTAATCAGGATCAAGGATCCTAAAGTCGGTAAAATCTTATGTTTTCATTTTTTCATTTCAGATTTATATTACTAATCAAAGGAAACTATATTCGTAATATTTACATTTTCCAAGCTTTAAGTGACAATGCAGATGCCAATAAGAGATCCAATGGTTAAGACGTTGGCCACCTCTCCCACATGCTTAAGGTACATCAATATCTCTCTGGTCTAATCCCACGATTCAGGTGCGATCCCCGATGATCACACCTTCTCCCTTAAATGTTTTCACCTTTCTCACGAATTAGAGATTCTACAATCTCGGCTGTAGTGCACGCTATCCAAAGTATAGTTTGTGGCAATGGGACCAATACACGCTTAGTGGCTGACAATTTCATTGCTTTCGGCTATATGGAGGATCCTAAGAATTAATGGTAGATGTACCATACACAAGGTTTTGGCATTTTCACGTCACTCACATTTGGGCAATATCCCGGTTCGGGCGAGTCCCTAGTTTAACATCAGTATATTTGGGCTTGTCCCCAGTTTGTTGGGCTTGTCCCCAGTTTATTTGGGTTTGTCCCCAGTTTGTTGGGCTTATCCCCAGTTTGTTGGGTTTACTCCCAGTTAATATGATAAGCTATTTGCATCATGTATCCTAAGTATAACTACAAGGATCGTGGAAGCATTCACATTTGTGGTAACTTAGGTCTAATTAGACCTTATGGTATGATCTTTACTTATCAATTTACATTCATTAAGATTAAATCTTTATAAATTATTAAATTCATGGATCTAGGATCCTTAATCTATCTTTACAAGGATATTCTATCCTTAAAACATTTCTTAAAACTTTTTATGAATCTAAATTGTAACAACTATGCTTTCATAAAAATAAACAGTAAGAAAATAGTCAAAAGGTTTAAGTTATTATTATTAAAAGATCATATGGGCTTACCAAAAATCTTAACCCGGATTTCACCACACGAAAGATGGACCATCCACCCGTGTTAAGCAGGTGTTACTAACAGTTTTAGAAGTGCAGGAAATATAAAGGAAAGGGGCATTAAAGGCTTCATCCCCGAAAAAAGAGGATCCATCCACCTTTGCTAGTCTTAAGGATCACATATCCTTTACCCTAGTTAACTATTGTCTTAATACAAACCATCAACACAAAAACAAATAAAAAAGTGGGCTCTGGCCTTGTTTTCTTTATCCTTCATTGCCCACTTTAGCAGCCTCCTCTTCTGTTGCTGCATCCTTCCCTGCTTCAGTCTTCTCAGCCTCATGACCACCAGCCACAATCTCCGTGCTCTCACCAGCTTCCTCCTCACTACTGCCCGATGCAGCCAGAGCCTGTTTCCATTTTTTCAAATCCCATGCTGACTTGTCAAAGGAAGGATCGTTGGCCTTAGTCACGATCTTGATCCTAGCTTGAAGAACAGACTTGACGGACCAGATTTTTTGATTCGTTGGTAGCACGGGTCACCTCCTCTTGCAGTTGAGCTTCAATTGAGGATGCGTGTTCCTCGGCCTGCTTCTTCTCCTTGGTCAGCTTGGAGATGGTCTTGTCTTTAGCAGCAGCCATATACCTCATTCTTGACAGAGCCTCTTCATAATCCTTTTCCATCTTGTCATAGTAGCTTTTGGCAAAATCCATGGCCTATATATAACAACAAAATAAGTTCGACAGTATTTGGAATCCACAAAAGCAAATAAAGAGGATAAAGGATCCTTACAGTGGTGATGAGGTACTTTCCGACCTCAAAATGATCTTCCGGCTCAACAGTCTTCTTTCTTTTTGAAGCTCCAAACTTGGCACGAGTTATAACTGGGCGCGGCTCATGGATTGGAATAATCTTCGGAGTCTCCTTCTTAACAATAATACAATCAATGTCTTCTAAAGAAAATTGGAAAGCTGACTTACTGTACTTGTGAGCACCTACAGAATACAATATCAAAGATAAGTGTCCTCTTATTTTTTATTATTAATATCAAGTATTACTAAATTCTTACTTGGCATCTCGCTTGATGATTCTGAAGTTAATTCTTAAATAGCTTTAGTGGCTTTGGCTTGAAATGTCCTGATGTCAGGATCCAGTGCAATGAACCTCTTCACCCTCTCTTCTACTCCAGGAAGATCAGCTAGCAGAGCAAAGTTATCAACTAAAAAGCAAAAATAAACACATTAGAAGAAGGATAAATTATACTCTCCGACTTTTTCAGAGGATCTAAGATCCTACCCTACCTAATCCATCTTTTGGGTAAGTCTAACCCACCAGGAATGGTGTCTTTTTTGACAAAAAAGAACTGGTTTTTTCAGAAAGCACCATTCTGGGTGGCTTTGGAGATGGGAATTGGTTGGTGTGGCTTTAACTTCAAGACAAAAAAGATAGATCCATGAGTGACTAAGGTATAGAGATACGACAACTCCAACAACCCAAATTCAATATCTTCCTCTTCAATGATTCTCTCTATGGTGTGCAACACTCTCCAAATCATTGGCATTGCTTGGATATAGCTAATCCCGGTTAAGGAGAAAAAGCTTTGGGTAAACGCTGGAAAGGGATAAAAAATATCCGATCAAAAAGGGTTGTGCCGGAAAACAAACCCAGGTTTCGGAAAGGCAGTCACTTTGAACAGAGGAATCGAACGGTCTTGAAACTATGTCGGCCGGGAACAATGAGTGAAGGTCATCGATCTCTGGGTCGGTAAACTTACAAATCTCTGATGAGGGGTTAGTAAGAAAACCTTGGGGTCGAAGGTTGCTTGATTCTGATTTCTCGGAAGAAGATGAAACATAAATTGTAGACATTATAAAAAGAAAATGAAAAGAAAGGAGAGGAAAGGATACCTGTTAATCATCGGAATATGATTATAAATGAATCCTGGTGGTTGCATTTATAGGTGGGAGGTATTAATTTATGATAGGTGGTAATTGTGTCTGACCTATCACGTCTAATCTTATTTTTTGCAGGCAATTTCAAATTCAAAATAACAGCTGTTATCCACTTACAACCGCCTTTTTGGGGGCAACTGTTAGCGCACAGATTTTTGTGCTGAGGATATATTATCCTTACGTGACTTATGGATCAGTTATCCTTAAGATATGAGTTTCAGGTTACGCTGGATCAAGGATCCTCAGTACCTATTGTTCACTAACGGTTGTATTCCTTGAATGGTGTTGTATTTAGCAGGTATAACGGCTAAGAGACCAATTCCACCCACTAATTCGCAGCTCAACGGAAATAGCACGTGGTCAAAGCGAATGCAACGTTTCTATGGAGTAGTGGCGGATTAATAGGGAGGTTAGTTAGCATCTTTTTGTATTTATAAAGCTATGATCGGCTTAGGTTAAACACACAACTTTCACATCATACTCGCAGAGATTATTCTTGCTACACTTACTCACACTTAGCTTTATTGTATTAACCGATCATAAGCTTCACCATTGCAACACTTTTTTCTTGATTAATATAGTGGTGATCGACAATTGTCATCACCAGGGATTTTTGTGTCGGCGATCCTGTTTTGGATAAAAATCAACTAAGGATAATATATCCAAATCTATAAATGTGAGGTATAGTGCTATGATATTAACAACGATTGTGTTAACGAAATAATGAAGAACACCGTGATTTGTTGCGAGGAAAAACCCCTTGATCTTGATTAGATCAAAGGAAAAAAACCCCGGGTGATGACAAATCGTCTATCACCACTTTATTAATATCAAAAAAGGGTTACAATGGGTGGAGTACAATCGAACTATGTGTGTGTGATTACAGAGAACTTAGAAGCTAGAGTATGTGCGAGTGTAACTATATGACCTAGCATTGATCACAAACTCGATATATAAAGAAAAGAGAAATACAACTCACAACTAACTCCTACTAATCCTCCATTTCTCCACTCTCTTCCTTCGTTCCTTTTGACCACGTGCTATAGAAGTCCAGTAGCGAAATTGGTGGTGGACTGAGTCTTAGAGTCATTTCATTCATTAAATAACAACCTACACACAAGAGACAATTGTTAATAATACCAATTGTTGAGGATCCTTGATCCTGTCACAGCTCCGGAGCCCTTCAGTAGGATAATTGATCCAGATCTGTCACCAAGAATAACATATCCTCAGCATCAAAATTATTTTCTCTAACAATTGCCCCCAAAATGGCGGGTGTTTATGCTTTACAGCTGACATTTTGAAATTTGAATCCCTGCAAAAAGTAGATGATTAGACAGTCGCCAGAGATATTTATTATCAAACCCTTGATATTAATCATAACCGCCTATATATGCGATCCCTACAATACTTTTATAACCACATATGCAGGCTGTTCATCAGGTATCCTTCCTTCTCTCTTTATTCTTTTATATTTCTGATAAGCATGTATGCCGTTTCTTCATCTTCTCATCCCTCTAAACCGTCCGATCAGTCCTCCGACGACTCCGGGTTGACGGAGATGCAATCCCAAAACCTTATAGCCAATCCTTCTATGGAGATATGCAAGTTCACTGACCCCGAGATCGATGAATTCCGATCACTGTTGCCACCAGAAACCGTCTTTCGACCGTATGATTCCGGCGTTCGATGTGACGTTTATTCTCAAAGTTGGGTGTGTTTTCCGGCTTGTCCCTTCCTCATTGGCTACACTTATCCTTTTCCCATTTCACACAGAGTTTCTTCGAAACCACCAGCATATAATATATTCAAACTATGCCCACGATTTGCAGAGTTCTAGGCACCATTGAGAGAATAATTGAGGAAGAGAGGATCGATTGCGGCATCCCGGAACTGTCTTACATTTATACCCTAACCACTCACGGTCCAAGTCGGTTCGTTCTGAAGTCCAAACCTCAACAACCCCATCCGATTTCAAAAGTAACCTTAAACGATTCCTTTTGGAGAAACCAATTCTTCTTTGTGAACCGCAACTCCATACCTGGTGGGGCTGATTTACCTTTAAAATGGGTCAGAAATGGTAGGATCCTAGATCCTTAACAAAGACATGATCCGTGATGACTGATCTGACTCTGAATCTTTTTTCTTTTTTTATTATTTGCAGTTGAGAACTTTGTTTCCCTGGCCAAGCTACCTGGAACAGAAGAAAAAACAAAACGATTCCTTGCCTTGGATTCTGAGGTCAGAACTTTTCAAGCCCGATTTTTCGAAGCTTTTTGTGAAATCTCCTCAGACTCCAACATGTCAAGTAAGATTAGCATAAGAATTTGAAATAAATAATATTAGATAGAATACTTATATGTTAATTTATCCCTGAAGGTGCTCTAATCTCAGAAGTCCGCCAGCAAATTCTAATTGGAGGATATTGATAGCATGATTACTCCTCCAAATATCAAGAAAGAGGCTTTGAAGGCAGCAACCACTTCTGAGCCAAAGACTGCAACTACCAGAGCCAAGTCAGCTGCTTCGAAGAGAAAGAGATCTTCTGAGGCCGAAACCCACTTTGATGTGATCCTCACTGTAAGCATCCCATATCTTGTTGTTTTGAATTTAAGGATCCAACATCCTTCTAATCTTCGTTTAACTGTTGGTTACAGGCTATGAACTCTTGCAAAGACCACTATGAAAAAATTATGAACCAGATGAGCGAGAAGCGTTCCGGGATGGGAAGTGTTGTGGTCACCAAAGATAAAGCCTTAATGCAGCTTTCGAAAGACAAGAAGTAGTTGGAGGATCAACTATCCTCGGCAGAAGCCCAAGATGGTGATAGAGGCAAAGATGTGGGCAGCTAGAACAGTTTTGTAGGCTAGGATCAAGATGGCGATAGAGGCTGGTGATCCTGCTTTTGACAAGGCTGTTTGGGATGTTGAGAAGTGGAATGCGACTCTAGTGTCTCTTGGTGGTGAGGAAGATGTGGCCATGACGGATGGAGCTGGAACTAGTGGGGTCAAGGATGTTGTGGAAGCTGGTGAAGGAGCAGGTGCAGCGAAAGGCGAGGATGCTGCTTGAACGGGCGATGAAGGATATCGAAGACAAGGCCCGAGCCCGTTTTTTTATTTTGCTTTGATTCTATTTTTATGGATAATGGTCTGTAATGGATAATAGTAACTAGGTTGAAGGATCAGTGATCCTTAAGACAATTTCAAGGGGTGGCAAAAGGTGGATGGATCCTCTGTTTGTGGGGATTAAGCCTTTGATGCCCCTGTTTTTTTTATTACCCTGCACTTTATGAACAATTAGTAGCACCTTCTTAACCCGGTTGGATTGTTCATCTTTCGTATGGTGAAATCCGTGTTCAGGATTTTGGGTATGTCCGGGTGACTTATGTTTAATAATATAAAACTTTTGACTATTTGCTTGTTATTGGTTATTTTGAAAGTTAGTTTGATGTAGCTTTAGTCTTATTGAAAGTTTCAAGAAATAACTTTAAGTAAAAATTTTCAGGATAGAATATCCTTGCAAAAATAAATTAAAGATTTTAGATTCTTAAGTAAAAAGGTTTATAAATATTTTAGTTAAACAAATGTAAACTTATAAGAAGAAATCATACCATAAGGCCTAACTAGACTTAGGTTACCATAAGTAATATCCCTTCTGTGACCCTTGTAGATGCAATCTAAGAATTTTGAATCCATAAGTCTTGATCTTCGTAATTGAACTTAGAATATCTGTTGCAAATAACTTATAGATTAATTGGGGTTAGAGCCATCAAATTGGAAACATGCCCAAAAAATAAACTGGGGACAAGCCCGTGCAACTGGGGACAAGCCCATGTAATCTGGGGACAAGCCAGTGAACTGGGGACAAGCCCAAACTGGGGACTGGCCCAAAGATACGGATGTCAGCTGGGGACTCGCCCAAACCGGGATTTAGCCCAAACGTCAGCGACGTGAAAACGCCAAAACCTTAGCTAACATGAAAATGTTAGAAACCTTTGTCTTGAGATAACGTGAAAACATTATAAACCTGTGGTATGGTACGTCTACCATAAATCATAGGATCCTCTATATAGCCGAAAACAACGAAATTATCAGCCACTAAATGTGTACTGGTCCCACTACCCAGGACTATACGTTGGATAGCGTGCGCTCCAGGAGAGAGTGTAGAAACTCAAATTTATAAGAAAGATGAAAACCTTTAAACCTTAGAGGATATGGCCATTGGGGGTCATATCCAATCATGGGCTAGGCCAAGGGATATAATAAAGTACCTTAAATGTGAAGGAGAGGTGGCCAACCTCTTGATCATCAAGCATATTACCAGAACCCTGCATTGTTACTTAAAACATAGAAAGAACAAATGTTAAGAATATGCTATCCTTAAACTAATAAGAAACTTAAATGAATAAGTAATTAGATAGATATTACCAATTTTGGGATCCTTGATCCTTTAAGGATACTTGATCCTTAGAGGATATTTGATCTTGGTCAGAAAAAGTACTTCTTGAGGTGGATAGCATTCCATGCTCTTGGTAACCTGTCGCCTTCCATGGTGAGCAAATGATATGCCCCCTTCCCTACTTCCGACTCGATCAGATAAGGACCTTCCCACTTGGGTGCTAGCTTCCCATCTGCCGGATTGGTTGTATTTTGGAAGGCTTTCCTCAAAACCAGATCTCCTTCTTGAAATCTTCTGATCCTTATATTTTTGTTGTATGCCCCAGCTACCTTTTGTTGATATGCTGCCATTCTAATCTTGGCTAGATCTCTGAGCTCTTCAACAGTATCCAAGTCTTCAAGAAGGATTTCTTCATTGGCTTCAGGATCACGGATGCTTGTTCTGGCAGTGAGAACTATCATCTCTATCAAGATTACAGCTTCCGAGCCAAACACCAATGAGAAAGGTGTTTGACCTGTTGCATTCTTTGGTGTTGTCCTGTCAGCCCAAAGAATATATGGTGGCTCTTCGGCCCACTTGGATTTCTTGGATCCTAATTTCTTCTTCAAATTGTTGATAATAATCTTGTTGCTAGACTCCGCTTGACCATTAGCTTGAGGATGTACCGGTGTGGAAGTAATCATATTGATGCCCCAACTGTCATAAAAGTTAGTGGTTCTTTTCCCGATGAACTGGGAACCATTGTCACAAATAATTTCTGAAGGGATACCAAATCTAGTAATAATATTTCTTTTAATGAAAGATATCACCTCTTTTTCGCGTACTTGAACAAAAGCTTCTCCTTCTATCCACTTTGAAAAGTAATCAGTCATTGCAAGCGTGAATACTTTTCCTCCAGGTGCCTTAGGTAGTTTACCCACAATATCCATGCCCCACTTCATGAAAGGCTATGATGAGGATATAGGATACATAGGTTCTGCTGGTTGATGTAGGATATTTACATGCCTTTGACAAGCGTCACATTTCTTTGAGTATTCCATGGCGTCTCTCTTCATTGTTGGCCAGAAGTATCCTATTCTTAGAATTCTAGAAAACAGAGCTCTACCTTCAGTGTGATTACCACAATCACCTTCGTGAAAGTCTTTGAGCACCTCTTGGATTTCAGGATCCTCGATGCACCTCAAGTATGGACATGCAAGAGATTTCCTATACAGCATATCATATAATAAAATGTATTGTGATACCTTGAGTTTGAAAGATTTAGGATTCTCCGTGGCTGGAATCTCTCCAGTTTGAATGTATTTTTTGATTGAGAGGATCCAGGATCATTGGTTGTTTGAGGATGATGGATCCCAAAGTACGATTTGTTTGTCAGTTGTTATCTCTCCAACTTCTTGTTCTCCTATTGCTGGCGAGAGTATATGAATGATTGGGATCTATGTGTCTTCTGGAATCTTCAAAGATGAGGCTAAATTTGCCAAAGCATCTGCCCCAGCGTTCTCTTCCCTTGGTACCTGTATAATACTAAACAATTCGAAGTATTTTGCTAATTCCTTCACAACATTTAGATATTTGATTAGTTTTTCTCCTTTAACAGAATATAAGCCATTAAAGTGGTTAGCAATCAATAATGAATCTATATATACTTGAAGATACCTGATCCTCAAGCACTTAGCTAATTGCAAACCTACAATAAGAGCTTCATACTCTGCCTCATTGTTCGTTGCTTGGAACTCACAGGCTATAGACTGGGGTATGTCCCCATGTAGCGATTTCAGTAGGATACCCAATCCAGTTCCTCTTATGTTGGAAGCTCCATCAGGGAAGAGTGTCCAAGGATCCTTGGTCTCTTCTAGTTGTTGAACCTCCAAGTCAGCTTCTTTCTTCATGTCGCTACTGAAATCAGCCACAAAGTCTGCGAGTGTTTGTGACTTGATGGTTGTTCAGGGCTCATACTGAATATCATATGCATTCAGTTTCATAGCCCACATGGCCATCCTTCCTGACAATTCTGGCTTTCTAAGAACATTCTTAACAGGATAGTTAGTTCTCAAGATAATAGTATGTGTTTCAAAGTATTGCTTAATTTAGTAGAAGCCATAATAAGTGCAGGAATTAATTTTTCTAACTGAGAATACCTGGCTTCTACATCTAAAAGACTTTTACTTACATAATAAACGGGATGTTGTTCACCTTCATGATTTTTCACAAGGACAGCACTTACAGCATTTCCTGAGACAGCTAGGTACAGGTATAAGGATTCTCCATCCACAGGCTTCATCAAAGCTGGAGCAGAGGATAAGTAATCCTTCAAGGCTTTGAGTGCAGCCTCGTGCTTCTCGGTCCATTCGTACCTCATATTTTTCCTAAGAATGTCGTAGAAATCTTTGCACTTTTCGGAGGATCTGGAAATGAATCTGTTGAGAGCATCTATTCTTCCCGTTAGCCTCTAGACATCCTTAACATTCACAGGGGAGTTTAGATTGATGATGGCTTCTATCTGCTCGGGGCTTGCTTCTATCCCTCTTTTGGTCACCATATATCCTAGAAACTTTCCGGCCTTAACACCAAAATGGCATTTTGACGGGTTCAGTTTCATGTTATATTGGTCAAGGATATTGAACGCTTCCTCCAGATCTCTGAGGTGATCCTCAGCTTTCTTTGACTTCACCACCATATCGTCTATGTAAACCTCCATAGTCTTGCCTAACTGATCCTTGAACATCATGTTGACTAATCTTTGATATGTTGCCCATGCATTTCTTAGTCCAAACGACATAGCAATATAACAGTCTATGTCGATAGGAGTCATGAATGTTGTATCCTTTTGATCAGATGGTTCCATCTGAATTTGTTGAAATCCAGAAGAAGCATCCATAAAGGTAAGCATCTCATGTCCTGCCGTTGCATCCACCATGGAGTCCATATGTGGTAATGGAAAAGGATCCTTGGGGCATGCCTTGTTTAAATTAGTAAAATCGACACACAACCTCCACTTTCCGTTCTTTTTAGAAACAACAACCACATTAGCTAACCATCGAGGATACTTAACCTCTCTGATCATACCAGCCTTAAGAAGTTTTTCAACCTCTTCTTGTATGATCGCGTTCCCCTCAGGAGCGAATTTTCTTCGCTTCTGATGGACGGGTTTAACAAATAAATCGAGGCCTAACTTATGAGTAATTACCTCCTTAGAAATACCTGTCATGTCTGAATGTTTGAAGGCAAACGTAGACTTTCTTCGTCTTAGTAATGATACTATATCCTCCTCGATCTCGCTAGGGATACTGGATCCTAGGAACACTTTTACATCTGGATCTTCGGGGTCCAAGGATACTTCTTTTATGTCTTTCTCCCGGGCTTCCAGCACGTCCCTAGGATGTTGCTGTGGTTGCTATGCTGTCATTTGTTTGGTTGTTGGCTTCATAGATGAGGAATTATAGTTCTTAGCTTCCACCTGATCACCATCTATCCTTACAACTCCCCAGGGTTCGGCACTTTGATGCATTGATGGTAAGTAGAGGTCACTGCCTTTATCCCATGTTGCCAAGGCCTGCCTAAGATAACATTGCAACAAGAAAGCTTATCAATAACACAGAATTTTTGGTAAGAATTTAACCCTTTGATGTATATCGGGAGATTAATGTCCCCCAATGTTTTTTTGGTCTCGCTACTGAAACCGACTAGTATCGACGTCCTCGGGATGATCTCCGAGTTTGGTATGTTTATCTTCTGAAACACATCGTGTTGGATGATATTGACCGAGCTCCCACCATCTACTAGGATCCTACGTACATAATGGTTAGCAATAAATAAAGTGACAATCAAACCATCGTGGTGTGGATCCTGGATGTTTGATTTATCTTCTTCATCGAAGAAGATCCTTTTGTCAGTTGTTAAAGTGGTGGATATAACCAGTCGTTCCCCTTTATCCAACTTTGTCTCCTTGGCAAGTCTTTTAGCTGCGGAGAAGGAAGTGCCGCATATGTCTGAGCCTCCGGAGATGAAGTTGATCACTTGAGCATCTGGTGGGGGCGGAGTTGCTTTTTGAGGAACCTCTTCAGGATCCTGGATCCTGGACTTTTTCCTTCCCAAGAGCTCCTTAAAGTGGCCCTTGCTCAGGAGGTATCCAATTTCCCTTCTTAAACCGATGCAATCGTCCGTCATGTGGCCAAAATCCTCTTGGAAAGCACACCATTTGGACTTGTCTCTGAAGGTGGTTGACTTCTCGTTCTTTCGGGGACACCTTGCCTTCTCCCCTAGATCCTTCATGGCACAAATCAAGCCATGGGTATCTACGGAGAAGCAATATTCTGAGATGCTGGGGTAATCTTCATCATCATCTCCTTCTTCAACTGCTCGAACGTTTTGATTGTTTAATTTGGAGTACGGCTTCGAGTTGTTGTTTCTGTATGAGGATCCTTTATTCTTGTCAAGGGATTCTTGCTTCGTCTGAGCCCCCAATCGTTCTTGGATCCTTTTGTCATCTTCCAGCGGTATAAACCTTAGTGCTCTGTTCCTTACTTCATCTAAATACCTGCAAGAAGTCATCACAAGATCATCATAAAAGGGGAAGCCCCTCTGAAGTCCCATCTTGAACGCTTCAACAGCAGTAGCCATGTCAAGATTGGGGATTTTTAGGGCTTCCCTGCCAAGCCTCGTGACAAAATCTCTAAGGGATTCATCATTGGGTTGGACAACTCTATATAAGTCTGTAGGCCAGCCGGATCTACACGGAATATCTCGTTCTATGTAGGTGCGGAATCCCTACGTAAGACGTTACGAGCGTAGAAGACGATACACGTTAACACGATCAAACACACGTTACAATAAACAAAGACACGTTGTATTGCAACTGGAAACACGTGATTCACTGATCACCGATTACACAACTCGTTAACTCTAACTCGTCTCCTCTACTGATCTAGCCGAACCTAGCAGTTTATATAACACGACAACTTCGCCTAGCATGTTTAGGCGAAGTTGTCCCTAACTTCGCTTGTTCCACAAGTTCGCCTATATAAGCTAACTTGTGAGAACTTCGCTTACATCCAAATACAAATCCAACTAACTCGATTACAGACACTAGACACTGAACTACTGACATCATGTACCAACAGACTCCCCCTTGGCAGTAGCTTCATATCTCTATCTTCAAGCACGTGTCTTGTAATCTTCAACAATCTTGTATCTTTCATCTTCAAGCATGAACTCCTTCTCGTACACAAACCGAAACAACTCTTTGATATTTCTTCGCTTCTTATTTCCAAGCTGGAATATAAAATATTTTCTTCTTGTTCAGCACCTGCAGATCAGCTTGAGACAAATTCACCAAGTGCATTGGATCATACACTCTCAGCAGCTCTTGTTCATCTTCATTCTCCATTACTGCTTCAGCTGTTTCACAATCAACATACCACCACTTTAGATCCTTGAGCACATCCTTGGGCATTTGTTTCATCGGCACTTCTTTTAAACACCGGATCGGCTCATACTTCATGATCATCCAAGGCTTGCCATCTGCTCTCATTCCTATATCTTTGTCTTCAATAAGTTTTCCTTTCTGTGGTTTCAACAGCTTGAACTTTTTCTCCTTTATACTTTCCTTCCAAACAATCTTCCCAATGACCCTAGCCATGTTATCATCACTCCTGTTTATCAACCCCAATCTGGCTAAGTCCTTCACTTCACACTCAGGCAACGTATTCAACGATCTCAACAGTCTCTTGAAGTACTGAACCCCATCATACCTTTTAATCACAAAGAGCCTCAACTGCTCATCATATAACTAGCATATAATCCCCTTTTTCGATTCAGCATAACCCCTGATGTTGTAACTTTTCTTGAACATAGTAGGGACCGCCGGTTTCTTCGTTTTTACGAACCACTGAGCATAGCCTTCTTTCCATCTTGGCTGATCTTCCCATTCTGTCTCATCACTTCCCATATCTTGACTCATATCTGCCTTATCAACTTCCGGAATCTCATGCTCAATGTTCTCCTCCACAATCTCTCCCTCTTCAATCTCACTATCAATGACAATCTCTGCCCCAATCTTCTCTATCTCCTCCATCGTTAACACATCCTCATCACCTACAATATCATCATACACCTCTTCAGCATCCACGACCACCACATCATCACCCGAACCGCCAACTGCACTCGTTGACTCCCCCCTGAGATGTGGAAGTCCCAAGAGCTTGTTCAGTTCTTGGCAACTCTCCACCTGCACCTTTCGATGCATTGGGATCATAGTCTCGATTATTACGCTTCTTCGTCCTCAGCTCATCACCCTTACAGCTCGTCTCCCCCTGAGATGCCAAGAACTGCTTCAAGGCATCAATTATTTTGCCATGTTCGATCGGCAGGGACGACTGAATCTGATTCTCTGCAACGAGGCGCTGAATAGCATGGGTCTGGATAAGATTTACCCTTGATTGTTCTGCCACGACCCTTTCAAGCGCTGCTATTCGTTCCGAGTCGGATAAGGTTGCATCGAAATCAAACCTCAGATGTGATATATCTTGAGTGTACTGAGGAGGGATTTCCAATGTAACCGGGACCTCAGAAGTAGGCGTAAACGTAACCGCAGGTGGTATCGTAACTGACAACCCTGCAGTAGCTACAACTGTCGACTCAATAAATCTTACCACGACCTCCGTTGGAGTAAGAGTTGGAGGTGGCAAAGATACAATCTCCGGAGTCGAGAGTTGGAATGTAGTGGGTGGGATGCCGAATGAGGATGAGGTATCCACCACAGGAACATCCGTGGCGCTTGGCCTTGTAACTGGCAATGACGAAGGGACTATTGTCATACCGGACAGTGCGGGTGGAGTGAAACGAACCACTCTTGAGCTCTCACCAGCTCCCGAACTTGCACCTGTCCTCTCCCTTCTTGATCTACGGACCAACTGATGTACTTCTTCCTCAAAATCTGACTCACTGTCATCATCGTCTCTCTTTCTCTTCCCTTGAACCCTTTCTTGTGTTACTAAAATCCGTCTCGCTTCAGCCACATCATCATCTGACGAATCTGAATCAGCCACTGTCGTAGCTGCCCTAGCAACATCCACACTAGAAACCCGGGCTACCGAGACCTGTACATTTTCTTCAGGATCAACACGCTCCATATCAAAAAATCCTTGACCGCCAAACGCTTCATCAAGGTCTACATTTTCCTCCGGTGACACAACAGGAGCAGCAGGTATAGCTTGTTGTACCTCAGGTGATTGAGGTGCTCCAGCCTGTTGTGGTGCCGGATCCCGAAACTCGTCCCCACGAGCTGGAACATACTCTGGGTTGATCAAGTACCCGAATAATGGAGTATGTCGAGGACGGAGCTCAGGTTTGCTTCTTGCACTCGATGATCTGCACTGAGCGAAGATCCTTTTACTTACACTTTCCACGTATCTAATTGGGCGGCGCTGAGGTAACGTGGGAGCAACATGATTCAAGATCATTTGTAGGAATCTTGGATACATAAGAAATCCCTCACGCGCCACCGCTCTTCTCTGACGATCTATCTCGTAAAATACCATCTGACTAAAGCTGTAACGCTTATTGTAAGTCAGTGCAGTCATCGCCGACTGCATGGTCGCACCCATCCCATCTGTACCAGCCTTTCTCCCCGACATACACATGATCATCACGTGCATTAGAAAGCGCCACTGGTCTAGCAAGAACCCCTTGCGTCTCTGAGTATCCCCCAAAGGACCAGAATATCCCATCCTCAGAAACGCACCATCTCGGAATGGAGCCACAAAGTCGGTAGGATCGTCTCTTGTTTCATCCCCAAACTGTAACGCCACCCTTATCTGTTCAGACGAGAACTGAACTATCTGATTGTTAACCGTTGCACGCATAACCGGGGGCTCGACTCGACAGTCATATTCCACTGTTTGCCAGAAATCTTCAATGTTTGGCAAAGATATAGGCAGTGTTGTGGTAATAGCGTGGAATATACGCGAGCGAAGTAGAAATGTGATGATCTCGCGGAAATCATCAACACCACTCGCATCCGGGTCCAATGTGATGTACATGTTATGCCCCGGGAAAAACTGTCGGTTGTTGTCTCCACCTTCATCACCACCTGCACCACCTGCTCTAGCAACAGCTGCCATTTCTGCAACAAACAGTCTAAGTTAGAGAATCGTCGAGGCAAATCACAAGTTCGCCTGTTACCATGAGCGAAGTTATGATTTATTCTGTATAGGCGAAGTTAGAGGTGGGGCGAAGTTGGGAACAACTTCGCCTCAACTTGAACTTCGCGTAATAAATGTTAAATAAAAAGGGCAAGGCGAAGTTAATGATAACTTCGCCTAACCACAACTTTGCCTCATATACTGTTACATAATTAATTATCAGGCGAAGTTAAACCTCAGGCGAAGTTAAGGATAACTTCGCCTAAACTGTAAGTTCGCCTGAATATGAATCGGCAACAGTTATACGTTCAATACGAAGTGATTTCGGTCAATTTGGAGATTGCGGATCTCGTAAAACATGTTTTTAAGACGATCTAGACGATCAAGTTAATTACGACCACGTAATAACAGGTTTGAAATCGGGTGTTGAGGTTTCGAATAAAGGGGGTCGCGAATCGGGTCGAAACGACCTTTGATTATCATTAATGACATAGATTATAAGATACATCGACCCTACACACCTTCAATTCTGATTAGAAACTGAGGATAATAAGACAGATTTATTCGAAAGATAAGTTCGCTTAGGGTTCTGATAATAAGTTCGCAGGTTGTTTTGAAAAATAATAATTCGTTTGACCAAAAAATATCTTTATATAGGGTCAAGATTATACAGGCGAAGTTATGGATAACTTCGCCTATTGCAGGCGAAGTTATGGATAAGTTTGCCGGTATTAAACTTTACAAAACAAACCCCTATAATTTGAACAATTTGCAATTAAGTTTTAAAACATCCTTTAAAGCGTTAAATGATACGATCAAGACCAAGTAACCAGGTATAAAATCATACAACTACATAAGTAGAATAAAATTTTAAAATAAAGTACACGGGATCAAATTTCAGTCTCGACAGGGACTACCATGTTTTAGAAAAGATCCGAACAGGAATCATACTAATTAAGTGACTGTCACACAGATCCATGTTCAGCTGTATTATGACATAAAGAAACAGGTTGTAAGCAGGTAAATAACTTAAAATGGTTTTCATCGCTTCTGTGATACGGGTTAGGTTCAATTAAACTCAAAACTTAAATGGGCAACACCTCAGAGATTGTGATGTCTCCTATCTATTCTCAAAGCGTATTTGGCTTTCCCCAAGTCACCCCGAGTTGACCTCGACCCGTATTGTCTGATTAAATAGTAAGTACTCTTCGATCTTTAGACTCTTCTTCCCGTTCTCTTTCTTACATCTTGATTGAGAAGTATTAACATTATAAGCTCTAGAATGTCTCAGTAACATTTTTTTTTTTTTAAGTATTTACACAACTTCAGAGTAAACTACTGCAAGTCCCGAATCTGGATCACTGCAGTTTCTTGACACGTTATCTTCACGGGAATCAGAACACTCACGGGCTCATGTATGACTGGGTAATCGCTTTTCTGCCTTTCATTCGGAAAGATATATATGGAGACATGTACAACTCATAAGGAGTTTCCACGTAAAATCGAGTAGATTTAGTTAGTATCACTTCTACTTTTACGCACCATAAAAAGCTACCATGACATACAATGACTGTTCTAAAGTCTTTTAGGCCTAATAACTTCACTAGTTAAGCACACAGAATCAGTATATCTATCACTTTCCAAGGTTGGATCAATTTTCTGTTAAACATAGTAAAGGAACTTCTTACGAAGTAGTAGACTTGAAAAATAATTTCATCTCCCAAAAAAAATTTTAACTTCTATCGCCCCGATCAAGTCGAAGTCTTCAGGTAAACGGCTATCCTGAAGATCCAATGGATCAACTGGACCGACCACATACGAGTATGTGTCCTTCTAACTAAGTATGAACGACTAATTTTCAGCGAAAGAATAAAAAACACATCATAAACCGCCCCGGTCACTTTCAGTCATCTGGTTAATGGCTATCCTTATATTCTACAAGTAGAAATGAGGACCAAACATATCCGAAGATATGTCCTTCAAACTGAGGCAACCGACATAATTCTAAGCGATAGTGACGTTTTTTTTTTTTTTTTTAAACAAAGACAAAAAAACACGGTTACTCGGGATTGATCATCCATTCAGCTCAACAAGGTTTTGAAAACGAGTTTTGTCAAACGCTTTAGTAAACAAATCAGCGAAATTATCTAATGTATCAACCTTTTCGAGCACAATCAATTTCTTCTCAGCACAATCCCGTATAAAATGATGACGGATGTCAATGTGTTTAGTTTTGCTATGCTTTACGGGATTGTTAGTTACTGAGATAGCAGCAGTGTTATCAATGCAAATAGGAGTATGAGTGAAATTCAGACCATAATCGCGCAATTGCTGTTGTATCCAAAGAACCTGGGAGCAGCAGTTCGATGCTGCCATGTATTCTGCTTCACAGGTAGAAATGGCGACTGAGGTCTGCTTCTTGCACTGCCATGACACTAATCTGCCTCCAAGAAACTGACATCCACCTGTTGTTGACTTCCGATTCTGATTGCATCCTCCATAATCAGAATCTGTGTAGGCGACTAACTCCAAGTCTCCTCCTTTCGTGTACCACAACCCTAGCTTAGGCTTGCCTTTGAGATATCGCAATATCCTCTTCACACCCTTCATGTGAGATTCCTTTGGGTTTGCCTGAAAGCGAGCACAAAGACAAACTGCAAACATAATATCAGGTCTTGAAGCAGTTAAGTACATTAAAGAACCTATGATTGCCCGATATTGGGTGGGGTCCACGTCTGCATCGCTATCTGAATCAGCACCCAATTTATGGTTGACGCAAACTGGAGTATCAAATGGAGTGCTGTCCTCCATCTTGAAGCGTTTGAGAACGTCATGGACATATTTAGTTTGATGAATGAACATCCCATCTTTCTTCTGATCAACCTGCAGTCCTAAAAAGAAAGTTAGTTCACCCATAGCACTCATTTCAAACCTCTTTTTCATAACGGCTTCAAATTCCTGACACATGGCGACTTTTGATGCAGCAAAGATGATGTCGTCCACGTAGACTTGCACCAGAAGAAAGTCACTTCCGTTTCTCTTAAAGAACAGTGTGCTTTCGATCTTTCCCCTTTCAAATTCATTCTCAAGCAAGTAATCGGATAGAGTTGAGTACCAGGCACGAGGGGCCTGATGTAGCCCGTATAGCGCTTTACTTAGCTTGTACACGTGATCAGGAAAGTCTGGGTCAGTAAAACCCGGAGGTTGCTCAACGTACACTACCTCATCGACTTTACCGTTAAGAAACGCACTCTTCACATCTAACTGGAACACCTTCATCTCCTTGTGTGCAGCAAATGCCAAAAACAGTCGAATCGCTTCCAATCTCGCCACAGGAGCAAACACTTCATTGTAGTCGATCCCCTCTTGCTGATTAAAACCCTTTACAACCAGCCTCGCCTTGTTCCTGATAATTATCCTTTTTTCATCTCTCTTGCATTTGTAAACCCATTTTGTGCCAATCGCATGCACATATTTCGGTTTTGCAACCAAATTCCATACCTCCATCTCCTTGAACTGGGCTAACTCTTTTTGCATGGCTTCAACCCACGAGCTGTCCTTGAGAGCCATTTGATAGTTCTTTGGTTCAATCTGGCTTATGAAGCAGGTGTACAAGCATTCGTTAATGATGCCTGTATCTTTAATGCTTGTGTAAACACAGGTGTGCTCATTCAAGCTTTGTCTTGTTTGTACACCGTCGGACAGATCACCTATCACGTTCTCCAAAGGGTGATTTTTGTGAACTCTCGTGGTCGGAACCGAACTGACTTGCAGATTGTCTTCTAGGTTCGAAGGTAGCTCATCAATGGGTGATTGTTGTTGAGAGTGAAACGGATTGAAGAATTCCTCTTCTGTAGAGGCAGCAGGGGTATCAACAGCATTTGACGAGGAAGGTTGACATTCATCGTACAGCGGTCTTTGCACAAAATTGTCTTCCTCATCGTAAAGCATCTTCGTAGTAATTCTCTCATCAACTTCTGCACAATCCAAGTAAGGCATGTTAAAAGATTTAAAAAGCCTATCATAGTCGAAAGCCCCAGCGGGTTCCGTGCTTGGTTTTGGTGATTTGTAACTTGTGATATCAGTGTTACACACCACCTCAACCTTGCTGGTCGATGTATTAAAGACTCGTCTGTTGGGAGTCCCAACAACATATCCGACTAAAATACCTTCGTCGGCTATTTCACCAAATTTTGAGTTCGTCTTTAATATCGAACACGGGGACCCGAATGGTTCTAGACCACTCAAGTTAGGCTTTCTCCCATGCATAAGTTCATAACATGTTTTATTCAATCTTTTAACAGTTAACACTCTATTAAGGATATAACAGGCTGTTGCAACAGCTTCAGCCCAGAACACCACAAGAAGTTTCGAATCAGCCAGCATGGTTCTGGCTCCTTCAATTAACGTTCTGTTCTTCCTCTCAGCCACCCCATTTTGTTGCGGAGTATACGGGGCACTGTACTGGTGGTCTATCCCTTTCTGTAAGCAGAAGATCTCCATCTGATAGTTTTTGAACTCTGTCCCATTGTCACTCCTGATGTATTTAACCTTTTTCCCCATAATATTCTCAACCTTGGTAATCAAATTTATTACCATCTGCACCGTTTCATCCTTTGTCTTCAGGAAATATACCCAAGAATATCGAGAGAAATCATCAGTAATCACCAAACAGTATGATGTTCCACCTAGGCTTTTTACATTCACGGGACCGAAGAGATCCATGTGAAGTAGGTCTAGGGTACTGACTATTGAATTAACCTTCTTGGTGTGATGGGATTTCTTGTGTTGCTTTCCCTTTTTGCACGATAAGCATTGGTCTTCAAAGTTGAAATTTTTCATGGGAACACCCAGCACCAGCCCATTCTTGACAATGTAGTTCATTTTCCGAAGATGAATATGCCTCATTCTTTGATGCCATAACTCGGACTCCGATTCAGTTGCTTTTGATAGAAGACACGATTCTTCTGTTGCCATCTCAGTCGACCTCATGTCCATAACATACGTATTCTTTTCCCTTGGAGCCTTCATTACTATCCAATCCTCTTGTATCTTGAAACCAGGATACAGTACGATCGCTTCATTCTTGGTAAAGTGCACAGTGTAATCTTTGTCACATATCTGCGATACACTCAGCAGATTATGCTTCAGTTCTTCAACGAAATTCACTTTCTCTAACGTCATTTACCATTAGTCACCGTCCCAATTCCAGTAATCCTTCCACCACTCTCTCCAGCAAAACTCACTCTTCCTCCCTGAACAGGTTTCCATTCGTGTAACAAATTCTTGTTACCTGTCATGTGCCGGGAACAGCCGCTATCCACAACCCATAGATTGTTTGCAGCCCTGTTCAACTGTTCCTGCATGATTAAAGCAGAGGATTAAAATCTGGGGACCCAAGACCTATTGGTCTTGGGTCGATACATCCCGTACTTTGGCTGTCCAAAGTTAGTATTAGTATGATTTCTGTAAGTCCTAAAAGGATACCTTCTTATAGATTGACTATGAGGCCATCCAAACCTTCGTGAATTAAATGAATTATTACTAATGGTATGGTTGTTAACAGGGAAAAACTGAGATCGATTTCTTTGAAAACCTGGATTAGTCCAATATCTGAACTTTGATGAATTTTCATTTTTACAATTATAGTAATTACCGTTAGTTCTATTCTCAGTTTTTGAAGGCCTCATACCTCTGAATCTCTGCTTCAGAGGGCAATCAGCAATCAAGTGTCCTAATTGATTGCATCTGAAACAACTCCTGTGTTCAACTTTCGTATCAATAGTTGTTTTAGATATTGAGGCTGCATTACTGCCCGTTTGTCTAACATATGGTGGGACATACGGGTTTAGTGGAGAATTCTTTTCAGTTGGTTTATGTTCCTCTCCACGTTTTGGTAACACTGCCTCTTCTTTTGTCTCACTCGACTCGGACGACTTGTCCGAATTTGATGAGACAGGACTAGGAACAGAAATCTTAACATTAGAAACAGGCTTACTCGTTTCGCCTTTACTAACTTCTGGATCTTTAATCGTAACCTTAACCGGAACTGTCTGGCCAATTTCAACATCAACGGATTTCTGATTACTAGGATCATAAGTGTAGTTATGATTATAAGGTGGTGGAACTTCATTATATCCAATTCCTCCCCTTTTAACTGGGGAACGTTGATCACTTACAAGGTGATCAAGTATAGCAGAGGAATTTCTAAATTGCTCAAGCTTTCTGTTAAGTTCCACCACTTTCACCAGGTGATCAGCTATCTGTTTATCCCTTTCAGCTATTAGTTTGGTTTTCTCTTCTAACACTTCATAGCTAAGATCAATTACTTGTATTTTTTCAGCTAGACTGGCTTTAAGACTTCTGATATCTTTCTCACTAGCTTTTATTTTTACCTTGTAACTATTTTCTCTAGCTTTAGTGTAATGATGATCTTCTTTTAATGTTTTAAATTGAGCATCTAAACTAACAAGCTGATCAGTTATTGTTTTCAATTGTTCAGACAGATTTTCACATTTCGTACAAGGGAGTTTAGTACTTACCTCGGAGAGCTGATCTTTCACTTCTGCCATGTAATCTTGATTTTCTCCGGTTAGTTTCTCACTTCCTGCAGTTTCGAGGTTCGCCAAATTGGCCTGTTCGAACACTTCCTCAACATGCAAATTCCAATTGTATTCCCCGTTCTGTCTGGAAATCATCGCCCTATTCTCACTACTTCCACCACTCTGTTGTGTAGACCTGTTCTGACTACGTTCAACTCTGTCATTTGTGCATTCTTTGGCAAAGTAGCCATTCTGTTGACAGTTGTAACACCGAACCTTTGACTTATCAAAACCTGGTCTTTCACCAACAAACTTTCTACCAGTTTTCTTCATAAACCTTTTAACCCTTCTCACAATCATCGCCATCTGCCACTGCAGATCCATCTCTTCCAGATCATCAGCATCGATCTGATCATAGTCTTCGTCTAAAGTTGCAGGATCAACAATCTTGCCTTTAATGTAATTTTCATACGAAGCAATGAAAGATGCATAGAGAGCAAACTGCTGTTCAGCAGATTTAACACTCATGGGCATCTGAGAGTAGTTGTTGTTCGGAACACTTGAAGAGAAACTACCCTTGGTTGCTTGAGGTTTAGAAGCATTTGTACCACCAGCTACAAAACACATATCACCATCCATGTTGAGAGATACATGACCTTCATGTGTTGAGTTATCGCCTGAGTCTCCCTTTGAGTAGTAAGCAGATGATTCAGACTTCGAACTTGAACTTGAGTTAACCTTTGCACCATACATTCCCGAATCCTGAACCTGATCAGTTGGTGTCTCTTTTCGAACCATGTTAAGTTCAAAAGTTCCTAGTTTGTTGACTGCTGTTTCCAAGTCATAGTCGGCAAACTCTTTATCTTCTCTCATCAAGACAGTGTACATCTCCCATTTCGGTGGGAGAGCATCAAGGAGTTTTTCCACGATCTCCTCTTCTTTGTAAGCAATGGAATAATTACTGAGTTCGGTCTTCAGGTGATAATATCTCGTGATGATATCATCAAGTGATTCATTCTTCAAATACTTGAACACCGAGAATTGGGTTTTGAGTAGTTTAATCTTGGATGCACGAATCCCCACATTACCTTCAAATCAGTTTTCAAGTGCTTCCCATAGCTCTCTAGCGGTTATACTTCCTGAAGGTGTGAAGAATCTCTTGTGGAAGAGCCATTGTTATCGCTGCATGAGCTTTGCTTTCAGCCTCATACATTTTCTTTTCTTCCTCTTCCATCTTGTTGTATTTCTTAATCTGTTCACGACCCTCATACAGAGCAGTTGGTGGAATGTATCCATCTTGAATGCACACCCACATCTTAGCATCTTGGTATTTAACATACTGCTCAAACCGATCCTTCCAAGCCACAAAATCGGTACCCTTTAGCATCTTCGGTGCCTTAGTAGCTGAACCCGCTTCCACTTCCATCTTCACCAGTTCCGTAATATTTATCGAAGTCATCTTTTACGAAACGAAAACACAAAGAAACCCGAAAAATAAAAATTTTATCCTTAACAGTACTGTAGGCGAAGTTGTGGATAACTTCGCTTAAGTCTTAACTTCGCTTGAATTCTTAACTTCGCTCTTCTTTTTAAATTCGCCTGATTTGGCGAAGTTGTGGATAACTTCGCTTGAGATAAGCGAACTTGTGAGGTAGGCGAAGTTGTGGATAACTTCGCTTAACCTTATATCTTCGCCTAAACCCTACAAACAGTAGCGGCAACTTCGCCTGATGAACACGATGATTTTGCAGGTTTGATTTTGACGTTTTGCGCAGTATGCGAAGGTGTAATGGGTTGTTTTTGATGGTGGGAGGCGAGTAGGACACAAAAACTCGGTAAACTCGTCCCGCGAATAGTCGAACGGAACGATTTCTACACCCGGGTGATAATCCCGAACCACACAATAACGAGCAAAAGCTCTGATACCAATTGTAGGTTCCCAGCCGGATCTACACGGAATATCTCGTTCTACGTAGGTGCGGAATCCCTACGTAAGACGTTACGAGCGTAGAAGACGATACATGTTAACACGATCAAACACACGTTACAATAAACAAAGACACGTTGTATTGCAACTGGAAACACGTGATTCATTGATCACCGATTACACAACTCGTAAACTCGTTAACTCTAACTCGTCTCCTCTACTGATCTAGCCGAACCTAGCAGTTTATATAACACGACAACTTCGCCTAGCATGTTTAGGCGAAGTTGTCCCTAACTTCGCTTGTTCCACAAGTTCGCCTATATAAGCGAACTTGTGAGAACTTCGCTTACATCCAAATACAAATCCAACTAACTCGATTACAGACACTAGACACTGAAATACTGACATCATGTACCAACTGACTCCCCCTTGGCAGTAGCTTCATATCTCTATCTTCGTCTTCAATAAGTTTTCCTTTCTGTGGTTTCAACAGCTCAAACTTTTTCTGATACCAATTGTAGGTTCCCAGCCGGATCTACACGGAATATCTCGTTCTACGTAGGTGCGGAATCCCTACGTAAGACGTTACGAGCGTAGAAGACGATACACATTAACACGATCAAACACACGAATGGGATAAACACATCTGCAGATCCTTTCATATAATAATCATAACTCGTTACATACCAAACACGAAAACAAAGACACGGCCGACCCGAGGTGAGCTCTACCTCGGGTCATCCCACACGACTCTCCTTCCTGTTTCTCTCTAGACAATTGAACTACACAAAACACACTCTAACTTTTCTGGATACTCAAACCTAAACAAGACACATATATATATATCGAAACAACTTCGCGGGCTTGGGCTTGGGCCAGTAGGCGAAGTTGTTATAACTTCGCCTATGGCGAAGTTGTTCTAACTTCGTACTTCGTTTCCGCTGATCAGAATTGCATAGCGACGGTCACAAAATGCACCAACAAAGTCACTAGTTAACTTCTCAAATTTCCTACTACAAGAAAACTGGCTGTTGAACAAGTTAACTAAATGAGAAAAAGATGTAACAGAAAAGGGAGGAAGACTTAGTACCATTTCATAGCTGATCCTGATAGTGTGGCTCTAAAGCCTTTGCATAGACAAGCCTCTTTGAGCCTCTCGGGAATCGGGTTGATTTCCATCCTTTTTTTGTATTGAGTTACGTGCTCTTCAAGATCAGTGGTCCCGTCATACACTTTCATGTTGGGGGTTTGAAAGCGTTTCGGGGTTTTCGCGTCATAGTTTGGTGGAGAAAATCTGGACAATTTGTGGCTTCACTCCGGTATCTCGGGCATTGGACGTATCGCCCCGGGTACGCTTGATATCATATCCTTAAGTTTCTGCAGTTCCTTATCCATGGCTTGGTTGATACCTGCATCCTGCACGGAACCACGGTTAGCATTTAAGGACATAGGGTCATGCATGTTACCTCATTATTGTGTGAAGGTTGGCATTCCGAAAGAATGGCTGAGTTAAGAAGTGTTTGCTACAGGAGTTGGTCCACCAGAAGCTATGGTCTGCATGGGGATTATATCTCCTTCATGGACCTCGGAGGATCGTTGATGTCGAACCCCTGAGAATCCTTGATCCTGAAAGAAAGATCCTTGATTATGGACAAAGGATCCTAGTGGTTGAGAGTTGAAGGATCCTTGAAGATATGATCCGGAGGATCCAGGTTGAAGAATCATTGGTCCTTGTTGAAAGGTTGAGGATCCTTTAGCTGGTTGACCCATGGACCCCAGGTGAAGGATAGATGATCCTTGCTGAAAAGTTGAGGATCCTTGAACCTATTAACCCATGAACCCCGGGTTAAGGATGGATGATCCTTGCTGGAAAATTGAGGGTCCGTGAGTCTGTAGATTCATGGCTCCCGGTTGAAGGATTGATGATCCTTGAGCAGGTTGAGCCAAGGATATCGAAGTTTTAAAATCTAACATCCTGGGCATCAGGGGAGTTTGATCCTTCGCTAGCCTCTTAGTCTTTTTGAGATCTTTTATTTCACGAAGGATCCTCTGGTTGGTTTTTTTTTGCTGCTCCATGTATGCTTTAACCTGCGAAAACATAGAGGAAGCATCATTGTTAGTATTAACCACCGAAGTGGCAGCAGCAGTTTTCGAGCTCTGGAAGACTGGTAGTTGCGTCTTGCTTCCAGCAGCAGCAGCCCGTGGTGCTCCTGTGATTGGAGGAGGCATCGGTGGCAAAGTCCTTGATGAGAGAGGAACCGAAGATGGCATGGTTGATGAAGAAGAGGTTGATTGAGAGGCCATTGATAGTGACATGGGTATGAAAAATTGAAAATTGGTAGGAATAATATGGATTATAGCACCAATTGCCCCATGATGGGCACCAAATTGTTTTGGATAAAAATCAGCTAAGGATAATGTATCCAAATCTGTAAATGTGAGGTATAGTGCTATGATATTAGCAATGATTGTATGAACGAAATAATGAACACCGTGATTTGTTGCGAGGAAAAACCCCTTGATCTTGATTAGATCAAAGGAAAAAAAAACCCCGGGTGATGACAAATCGTCTATCACCACTTTATTAATATCAAAAAAGGGTTACAATGGGTGGAGTTTATGATCAATGAATACAATCGAGCTATGTGTGTGTGATTACAGAGAACTTAGCAACTAGAATACGTGAGAGTGTAACTATATGGCCTAGCATTGATCACAAACTCGATATATAAAGAAAAGAAAATTACAACTAACAACTAACTCCTACTAATCCGCCATTTCTCCACTTTCTTCCTTCGTGCCTTTTGACCACGTGCTATAGAAGTCCAATAGCGAAATAGATGGTGGACTGAGTCTTAGAGCCGTTGCATTCATTAAATAAAAACCTACATACAAGAGACAATTGTTAATAATACCAATTGTTGAGGATCATTGATCCTGTCACAGCTCCGGAGCCCTTCAGTAGAATAATTAATCCAGATCTGTCATCAAGAATAATATATCCTGAGCATCAAAATTATCTGCTCTAACAGATCCTATTACGATCAAGGGATTTTCCTCGTAACAAATCTCTGTGTTCATCCTTAATTTGTCTATATAATTACCATTTATACATGCACTCTAACTCACAAAACAAATTTGGTTACATTATCCTTAAACCGATTTTTGACCAAAACAATGCATTAACAGATTTATCGATTTGGGGTTCTAGGGCTCATATAGTCTATTGGGATTGAGCGTATCTGCTTAAATTCTTTCTGGTCAGTTTATTAAACAACTAACCCCCTAGCCCAGTTGGCCAGGGGTGTGCGTTAAGGCTTGTAAAGGTTGGGGGCGCGGGTTCGAGCCACCCCCAGCACCGATTTTATAGTTTATCTTTGTAATACTCATTTAATCAATTATATTGATGTATTTAGATATTTAAACTATATTACAAATGTTATAAATACATTATTTTTTATTTAAAACCGACATCCTAACTAATTACGTTTCCGAATCTTGGTTAAAATTATGTGTGTGTATATATATGTGTGTGTGTATGCTATTATTAAAAGATTATTAAAGGTTTTAATAAAGATTTAAAAAGATTGTTAATTTAAAATACATAACTAAAATATATATTATTAAGTATTTATAAAAGATGTATTTTATATATTTAAATGATTTAATTAACCTTTTATATTTATAAATATGTATAATAATTTATGATACTAAATATATTAACTAAAGTATGTTACATAATTAAAGATCTATAAATAAGTATTAATAATATATAACTTAATAAAATAATGTTTAACCATCGAACTCTCGAATCCCATCATATCCGTCAACTTTGTATATTTATTTCCGTATTCAATTTCTTTATTAGGCGATATCGTCAACGCGTGAATCACCGCCTTCATTGTTATCATTATCTTACTAATCCCGTTTGCTCATCTAGCAAGGTGAGCATCTCACTCCCCTTATTTTTACTTATTTTTAACCGTTTTGGGGACATATGCGTTCATAGATATTTTACTATTATTTAATACTCAAACTCGCAACTGTTAGTCTTGTGTGTGTAACAATTTATGCCTAACATGTTATACGCTTATATGGTTTACTTGAATACATTTCGGAAAGGTCCAACATATTCTCATACTAGTATGATCATACGCTCGTCGTGTTAGCCATCGTTCAGTTCATCTAGCATCGAGCTTACCGACAACATTATTTACTTGCTCATTGATTAAATTGCTTATCTCGCTTGACACAGTTTGCTCTTTTATATTATTAGTATAGTGCCTTAAATATGGTGTTTACTCACTCAACCTAGTGTTGACAAAATTATTGTATTTTTAACATGTGTGTAGGTTATCGTGTGATGTGATTCTCAAGCTTATTTTGAAGAAAACTTAGGATTGCATGCTAGAGAGAAGAAATAAAAATTTAAAGTTTATTTTTGTCTTTACTTATCTTAGTTGTGGTTTATGTACTTAGTATTTTATAGTTGTTGGATTTATTTAATTTGAATTAATAGATATTATAATTTTAATTATTGCATGATAGTACCTTGAGAGTTGTGAGCAATCAGCTCACACCCTGACATTTCTGTCGTAGGTTGGGGTGTGACAAAAAAACATATTTAAAACCACCTGTAGTCTGTTAGTAAAACCCGTGCAATGCGGCTGTGAGTTGAAGCAAATTTGGTTGGTATCAGGTTATGGCACTAGAACTAAACCAAACAATAAGTTCGTCAACGCCAAAAGATAACATATTAACATACCCAAAGAAACATGTGTGTTTCTATGGCTAATTGACGTGAGTTCGATTGGTATCAAAATATTGCACCGAAACTAAACAAACAAAATAAATTCGCCAACGTTCGAATACAACAAAAAATATATTTTTTTATTTAGGTTTTTCAAGGTATCGAAGTAAACCTAAAAATTAAAAAATTATTTCTTCAAGATAACAGACTTAAACACCAAAAAAACATATTTAAACAAAAAACAAAAGCATTTAAAGCTCACATAAAAAAAGAAGGAAAAAGGATAAAAATAAGAAAATGAAGAGGAAATGGAATGAGAGAATGAATAAAATGAACAAGGGAATGAAATGAATCGTACCATTCATTTGTCTTGTTTGGTTAACCTATGGAAATGAAATGAATAATTACTTTATGTTATTTGGTATAAAAAAATTGTATGAATGAAATATAAACAAATAAAAACATTCTTATCTCAAAATATATTTATTTTTATACAAAAAAAAAACTGAAATGACGACGGTGGTGATGGTAGCTCCGATGACGAAATTGGTGGTGGCGGCAGTCAGGTGGGGTGGTGATGGCGGTGACAGCATTAGTAGTGATGGCGATGGTAGGGTCACGACGACGATGGTGGTGGTCAGACGGTGGCAGCGGTTATGGTCAGGTGGCAGTGGTAGGGCTAGTGGTAAGGTGGTGGTGGTGGTGGTGGTGTCGGCGGTGGTGGCGGCGGTGTCGGTCAGGTGGTGGTGGTAGTGGTGGTGGTTGTTGTTAGGTGGCGGTTGTTGTTGTTAGGTAGTGGTGGTGTTGAGAAAGTAGGGTGAAAGAGGAATGAAATGAAAAGAAAAAGAGAGTGGGAAGGAATGGTTTTGATGAAATGAGATTCCGTGTGTAATGGATGATTTCATTCCATTAAGCAACCAAACACCACTTTTTTTCATTCTCACATAATAAATTATTTCATTCTCTCTGTCATTATTACATACCAAACACTTTATTGTCAATGGGTCATCGTCAAAAGCACAAACACAACTCCACTTGAGATAATAAATTAAACAAATTTAAAAATGCAGGACAAGGGACTCAAACATGGACACAAAATACAACTCAGCATTAAGAAAGCCACATTTAACCATCAAACCAGTAGGGTAGATTGTAAAATTAATACAACAATTTACTTAAAAGCAAATAAAAGATCTTAAAAATACTTTCTGATACCAAACTTCAATATTTACCTATAGTTATAAATATAATTATAATAATAATATATTTCTTTTTTTCTTTTAAACAGTCAACTAAGGAACGCCGGGTACTCCGTACGCGGTTCCCATTGGCTAAAGATAGCCCGAGCCGGCTACTAGTCCGGACAGATGGAGCCCCTAACGGTCCACCTGTTGAGGGATTCACCGGAAAACCCGATCCCCAATGATTGATAATAATAATAATAGGTTTGAGAAATGAATAAATTAATATTTAAAATGAAAAGATTAAAATACCCCTATGTTAACGTTAAAAACCAATGTTTTAAAAACCGGTTTTTTCATTGTACCGGATTGGGCTAAAAAATGGTACAACCGGTTGAATCGGGTTATACCGAAAGGTTCAACCAGTTGAATAGTTTACCTTATAATTTCCTATAAATGCAAGTTTTATCAAAAAATAACTCAAAAGTAAATGATTTCACTACAAAAATAATCTAAAAGTTAATTCATATTAAAAAAAAGTAATGCAAAAACACTCAATTTTAAAAAAGTAGTCCTAAAGTTTACAAGTTTGAATGTTAATTGTTGGGTTAAAAGTAATTTTAAAAAAATATGAGCCGCAAATACCAAAAATTTCTCGGACTTAAAACCGATTTTCCGGGTAACAACCGGTATTTTAGAAAAAAAACCGTCGGTACGATATTCTAGCAAACCGGCCAAAATACCGGGCTCAAAATACCGGCCCACTGTGCGAAATCCGGTTCAACTGACCGGTTTGAACTGGTTTTTAAAACACTGTTAAAAAATGACGGATTTAATAATTTGAATGAAATTTGCAATAATCAGAAACCTCAACTCAAGGTTCCAGATGAAAGAAACAACTATTTTAAACAAAACTCGCATAAACGACCAAATCTCAAAAACAAAAATGGCACTTTAATAACAACTAGTATTTCTTTCGGCGCGTTGTGCCGAACAGGTTGATAAAACCCAAGTGTTGAAACGGTAAGTTGACGTGAAATCGGTTAGTTTTGTTTACGTGTGTTATAGTATCGAAACTAAGACAAAAATAAAATAAAATAAATATTATAAAAACTAGGGTGAACCAATGGCATGACGTTGGTCGAAAAAACACGATTGTTGATAAATACCGATCGTTATCGATCTCGGATGTTGAGGTGGTTGAGTCTACACGAATTCAGTCGCTTTTCATTCGTTACGGTAACATAACTAAAAAAACAAAAATAGCATTCGGTCAGTTTTCGTTACGTAGTGAAACTAAAACAGAACTCGGCGAGTCTACGCGAATTCGGCCAGTTTCCATCGCGTTCGACATGTTACCGTAACTAAAACAAAATAATGAAAAAGAACAAAAAATGTAATTCACATTCAGTAAGTTTTCGTTACATTCATTGCACGTCGAAACTAAAAATATTATACCAACAGAGTGCCACAAAGTGGCCCCAATAGAGACTTTACAACACCAAAGTTGTAAATTATTATATATAATAATAATAATAATAATAATAACAAAACTTTGACCACTATTTATTGTCCGTCACTCCTTTGCCTCATCTAAAGAAATCAAAAACTTTTGTGGCCCACAATTAAGTTTGTGTTATAACTATATACTAGATGGGTGACCGCACGATGCTGCGGGAAACCAAAATCCTAGTAATCATGTAACAATTAAGGATGTTTAAAGTTCATTTAAAATCTTGAAAATGTTTAAACCAATCACTACTTTTGATTAGCTGGTTTCTGAATGTTCAAACCATAGAAAAAAGTTCGGTTTACGGTTTATACCAAAAATTGGCCATATAAAACCGGACCGGACTGTAAACTTATTATTGAAACTCAATGTGTGAAACCAAACCATTAGTAACGATTCAGTTTAAATTTTCTACGCTTTAGTTTTCGTTTTCAATGAAAAAAAATAACCAACGGTTTAACTCACTATTTAACTTAGAAACCGGTAAAATTGAATTGTGAACGCCTATATGTAACATGTTAATTTTTTAATTGAAGAAAACTATAGCAATACCATACCCAAATTAAAGACAATAAAATGCTCGTTTTTATGGTGTAATTTTTAAAAAAATGTATTAACGTATGAAAAAGTTACGGCTGTTGGAAAATCGTTGGTGGGAAGTTGGTTACAATTAAAATAAAAAAGAATACATAGGTAAAGATCAAGGTTCAAAGTTGTAATAATTTTTAAAATTTACAAAAGTTGAGTAAAGATGAGGGGGCAATGTTGTAACTTTTTCATGTATATTTTCTAATGGACAAGTTTGTCCCTATCTTACATGCTATAGAAGGTGTACCTTAAGCTTTATAAGTTGTGAATTACTTAAAATTAATGTGTCTTAATTTGCCCATGTTTCATGCATTATATATAGTATAGATTATTATAGTTATCAATATTAAATATAGATTAGGCTTTTTTTTTTCAAATTATTTTCTCCTATATATGCATATCATTATATCTTATTGTAATACACATATGATTATTGAAATATACTTTTTTCTCCCTACATATTTTTCTCTTGCGTTTTAACTATGGGAAAATTTTCAAAATAAACGTTTATGAAAACGTTTTTAAGGTTTTAGGTGTCATTTGCAAGAAATTTCCAAAATAGGTATTATAATCTAGTCGTGACGAGTAGTTTGTATAACCAATTAAAAATTGACACGTGTCTTTAAACTAACCATAACGAGCAGATTTACTAACCATTTACTCGTCATGACTAAATAAGTTTTATGTCTCGTAATCAATGCCCACGAGTAATTCATAAGTTCTTTAGTCGCTACGAGTAGATTGTAAGGTTAAACTAGTTACGGCGAGTTAAATACTAATAAACTACTCTTGTAGGGAACGCAAACCAGATAAACTAGTCGTCACGACTAAATGACTTATGAATTACTCGTGGGGGTTGATTAAGATGCATGAAACTTATTTAGTCGTGACGAGCAAATGATTAGTGAACCTGCTCGTTACGGTTAGTTTAACGGCACGTGTCAAGTTTTAACTGGTTCTACAAACTACTCGTGTGTAATCATAAACTATTCGTCATGACTAGTTTATAATACATATTTTAAGAATTTCTTGCAAATGACATCTAAAACCTGAAAAACGTTTTTATAAACGCTTATTTTGGAAATTACCCTTTTAACTATTATTCTTGTTTCAAAACAGTTTGGTGAGTAATTCATCCGGATAACTGGCCAGCTACTTTTTAATTCTAAAATATTAAAAAAAAACTGGAAAGCTACTTTTTTATAATTAAAGAATATGCCCTCGATTAAAAAGTTCTCACCATGTGAAGAAAACACATTTTTTTTAAGAGAAGTAAAGAATGAATACTTTTTGGCTAGGACTAGATAGTATTAAGATACAATAATTCTAAAACTATATTCCCATTTAATTGTATTTGTGTATAAGAGTATGTTATGGTTTCGTTCATATAGTTTGTTAAATTCTTTTCACAAGTGTTTGGTCGTACATATTATTTGTCAAGCGTATGTTTCTTTAACGAATTTACCGTTCATGTATTATTTTATTTCCGGGTATCTGTTTCATTTCCAGTTTTATAATTATTTATTTTTCTTAAAGATGGATATATTTTATATTTATACATTCTTTCATGTTAAGATGATGTATGCTCATAAAATGAATACTTTTTGATGTCAAACTATAACATTCAACTAACATATTCAATGCTTTCAGTTAATATATAGAAATGTGTAATAGGAACATTATGAGAAGATTTTGTCTTCACAAGGCCTACAAGTCGGTCGCACATGCTATCAGTCTATTTTCAACACCAAAAGATCAAGTTTCTATAGAACATAATGGAATAGATTGCTGGTCGACTCCACGTCAGTCACCTGCTTTCAAAACGATTTTAGGATTAGATAAAAAGCCGACCAGGGACTCCAAACAGATCCAGGTAGGGCTGTCGGCCTTGCAAATCCCCCTCCGAGTATAAGTACGCCAAGGAGTTGCTTAGGGTTTGCGATGCCAATCGTGACGGTACGGTTGATTATCACGAGTTTAGACGCTACATGGATGACAAGGAGCTTGAGCTGTACCACATTTTTCAATCCATTGATGTTGAACATAATGGCTGTATCTTGCCTGAAGAGCTTTATGGTGCGCTTGCTAAGGCAGGTATTAATATTGTACCGATATCAGTGTTTTAATTTAAGTCTTAATTTTCAACTTTTAGTGTTGTGAGTCTTAATTAGTTCCTACTTGCTACAATTGTTAGTGTTTTGCAACTTGCAAAAGGATAATTTGTTAATAGTCCGAAGCGTGCGTATACTGAATTGTTAGTTTCAAAGTGCTATATATATATATATATATATAAATTCTACATCATATTAAAATTACCGATATCCCACCGCGATAACCGATATCTGATATTTTTCCGTATTAACTGCGTAGTTATTAACCGATAAAATGAACCATGACTGAACAAAACCGGTGTTTTTGGTTCAATGGATTTGATTAACCAACCATTTGGTTATGATTACGGTTAATGTGTTATCGTTGACCGGCTTTAATGAAAACCGAACTGAACCTATCATGTTTGGAATGCCATAATTGAGCTTGGAACACTATAACCGAATTATTTTCATTTGAAGCAATGGATAAAAAGATAAAAAAATACATTACACAGTTAACCGAACTTAACTGAAACCGATGGTTAACTGATTATTTGGTAATTTTGGTTGTGGTTACGGTTAAGCCACTGTAACTGAATCGCACTGACTTTGCACGTTCATACATTTGATACATTGTACGAATATTTTAATTAGATTTTTTAATAATGATAACTCAAGGGTAAGTAACTAAGTTTTTCAAGTGTTGCGCTAAATTTACTAGTTTTAAGTTTCTTTTAAAATCACTCAAATTATATTAGGCGTTCAGAAACTATGTAATATTTTATACAGGTTTAAATTTTTTAAAAATTAAATGAGGCAAATGAAACATATATGAATGTGGTTACTAATAAGTGATTTTTTTTCTCAATTAACTTTAATAGGAGGCAACAGTGAAGAACAAAATTAACTAAGTACTAATTGTGTTTTATAATTGTTAAATTTAAGTCAAATTGTAATTTTTTAATCGCTAAATAGTGACAAAGGTTCATATATGTTTCATTGTCTCACTTACTTTTTAATTTTTTAAACATTTATAAAAGAGCTACATAGGATTAAAGCGTCTAATAGAAAGTTGAGTGACTTTTAATGTAGCATAAAAAGTTTGAATGACTTTATTGTAAACTTGATTACTATTGTATAAAGGAACCCTTTTTCGTTATCGTGTAGGGTATCAGAGCCTTAAGGTTATTTCCTTTTTTTTGTTCACTTTAATGTATAAGAATGTTTAATTGTTGGTGATGGTTTGTTCTTACTTTGATCTATAAAGTGCAATTTTGTTTGATTGTCTTTCTTTGTAGAATGATAGTCTTGTTGCTTTACACAACACAATGACTCTTAAAAGATAAGATTCTTGACAAGAAAGTTTATTGTTGGACCATTGAACTATTGCCTCTGATTTGCTCATCAAATGGTTCTATATCTAGTTTATAAAGATGGCACATAACCATTGGTGCTTCTTGATGTTGACATTTATTGGTCATTTTAACTAATACTATTAAGTAATAAAATACTGTTCTTTTTAGTTGTATTGTTCACATCTTATCATCTATAACAGCTTTTTCTTTGCAGGCATAGAACTCAATGATGACGGGTTAGCGAGTTTTGTAGAACGTGTCGATAAAGACAACAACGGGACCATAACATTTGAGGAATGGCGAGACTTTTTATTACTTTATCCACACGAAGCAACAATTGAAAACATCTACCAATATTGGGAGCGTGTATCATTAGTTGACATTGGCGAACAAGCAGTAATCCCAGCTGGCATAAGTAAACATGTTCACGCCACCAAATACCTCCTCGCTGGTGGGGTGGCGGGTGCCGTCTCTCGTACCGCCACCGCCCCACTTGACCGCCTCAAAGTCGCCCTACAAGTCCAAACAACCAAAGCTTCAATCGGGCCAGCGGTTAACAAGATTTGGAAAGAAGGCGGTGTGTTATCTTTTTTTAGAGGTAACGGGTTAAATGTCGTTAAAGTCGCACCCGAGAGTGCTATTAAGTTTTATACTTATGAATTGTTGAAGGATGTTATTGGTGGTGGGGATAAGGATGATATAGGGACGTTTGGCCGGCTGCTGGCGGGCGGTATGGCGGGCGCGGTGGCACAAACCGCGATTTATCCGATGGATTTGGTGAAAACGCGGCTGCAAACTTATGTTTGTGAAGGTGGAAAAGCTCCTAGCCTGGGAAAACTTTCAAAGGATATTTGGGTTCACGAGGGCCCACGGGCTTTTTATAAGGGGATCGTTCCGTCTATTCTTGGTATTATTCCTTATGCGGGAATCGACTTGGCGGTTTATGAGACGTTGAAAGAGATGTCTAAAACATATATTTTTGTTGATAGTGGTATGAACTATGAACAATTACCTACGTGTGCGTATGTTTTTGTTATTATATTGTTATTATTAAAAGTTTGTGTTTTTTTTGTAGAACCCGGTCCGCTAGCTCAATTGGGGTGTGGGACTGTTTCTGGGGCCCTTGGAGCCACTTGAGTATACCCGTTACAAGTTATCAGGACAAGGTAGTTGTTTATTTGCTTTAGAGGTGGATAAGCAGGTCGGTCGTGTGGGTTTGGCTGTTCATAATGGTATATTTTATAAGGGTTGGGATGACCATAAACAAGTTCTATAGGAGTATGCAAGGTTAGGTTGGGTCGGTTTTGGGATCAAACAAACCAAATAGCGAAAATTCGGGTTTTTAAGTTTTTGAAAACATTTGGTTTTGGTTTCAGTTTTACCAACTGGGCTTTACACTTTTGGGCAGCAGAAAAATGGTCTAAAGTAGTGAATCTGAGCCTAAAACTGGGCCTAAACCTTTTTGTTAATTAATAATGGATTATTATACATTTGGGCAAAAATATTTGGGTCACACTATTTTTTAAATTACTTAACATTCAAAATTAATAATGATAATCTATAAATGGGTTCGGTTTGGTTTTATTTACAAACTTTATATTAATTTTTTGACGAATTTAGATTTATACAAACTGCTATGTTTGTTTTTTATTTTTTTTTTACTTTTTCTTTTTACATCATACACGCCATGTCTTATCGCATTGTATTTAAAAGATTATTTGTTGTCAACTTATTTTTTTTATAAAATGGAAAAGAAACGACCAACATTGAACCGAATTTGCATTGTCCAATACTCAAATTTAAAGCATTTATCCATCTCAATTCTTTCCTCACGTAGTATAAATAAGTGCAAAAACTCATGTTAGTTGTATTTAGTTATAATCAGGGTTTTAGCCCATATAGTTGGCTAAAGCCCATGGGTCTTTTATGGGTTGATAGCTAGGGTTTATTTGTGTATAAATAGATGTAGTTGTTTATGTATATCTCACACCTTCAAGTAATAAACATTACTTTCACTATAACCATCTTCTTTACATGGTATCAGAGCTACGACTCTCGATCCAAACCCTAGCCGCGATCTGACCCGAACCCGAGTCTGACCAGCCGTCACCAGCAGCCTTCAGATCTGAAACAAGCCCCTGCCTTGTTGTTCTATCCTGTCACGAAATCTTTTTTTTTTTTTCGACCGTGAAAGTACTGTTCACCGACGAGCACTGTTCACGTTGGAATCACTGTTCATCGGAATACTGTTCACGCGCGGAATCACTGTTCCCCCGGAGTACTGTTCATAGCCGGAAAATCACTGTTCACGCCGGAAGTCACTGTTCACGCCGGAAGTTACTGTTCGTTTGCCGGAATTTCTGTTCACTGCCGGAAAGTTACTGTTCGCTGCCGGAATTACTGTTCGCTGCTGGGATTAACTGTTCACGACGATTAACTGTTTACGCCGGAATCTGTTCCCGCCCTCCACCCGCACTTGTTACTGTTCACAGTCAATTTTCAGTTTCGTGTATCACTATGGGCGAAAATACATACATGTATACATTTACTAAAGAGGAGCATGATCTTATTCAACGGTTTCTTACCTCCCAGTTGCCTCATCCTCAAACCAGCTCGGCACATTCAGGTAAACCTTCTAGCCTTGACTTATCATGGGTGATTGATTCTGGAGCCACACATCACATGACTGGGAATCGGGGTATTTTTTCTAGTCTTCAAAATGTTTCCCATGCACCGGTACGTCTTGCCGATGGATCTTCATGTCCCGTTCTCGGCATAGGATCCATCAGTAACTCGGAAAACCTAAAACTGTCTTCTATCCTATTTGTTCCTAAATTTCCTACCAGTCTTTGTTCAGTGAGTCAGATTACCAAACAAAACAACTGTTCTGTGACCTTTTACCCAACTCACTGCGTTTTTCATGAACTAGGAACAAACCGGGTAATTGGTACTGGTTTTGAATCAGGAGGTCTCTATCGTATATCCCCGTTTTCGCATCCTGTAGCAAACTTATGTGATTCCGCTGTCAGGGAGGCTCACTGTCGGTTAGGTCATCCCTCTACAGCGGTTCTGAGGTAAATGCGACCAGATTTACCACTTTCGTCTTTTAATTTTCATTGTGAGTCGTTTCAACTTGGTAAACATACCAGGCGTCCCTATCCCCCTAGGGTGCCCAATCGAGTCAGTTCTTGTTTTGAACTGTTGCATTCTGATGTATGGGGTCCTTGCCCTATCAAATCTACGTTGGGTTTTGAATATTTTATTACCTTTATTGATGACTATTCTCGCACTACTTGGGTTTATTTGTTGAAATCTCGTAGTGAGGTATTTTCCATATTTCGAGAATTTAATGCTTATGTTCAAAACCAATTTAACACCACCATTAAAACTTTTCGATCTGATAATGCTAAAGAATATTTTTCCACCGACTTTTCTTCATACTTAAAAACCAACGGCATTATTCATGAATCATCGTGTGCTTATACATCTCAACAAAATGGTGTGTCCGAACGCAAAAATCGTCACATATTGGATGTTGCTCGCACAATCATGATCCAATCACGTGTTCCTCATCGTTTTTGGGGAGATGCCGTTCTCACTGCCACATATCTGATTAACCGCATGCCCTCAACCGTTCTTCATGGTAAAACACCGTTTTCTGTACTATTTCCCAACGATGATCCATTTCCTCTCGCACCTAAAGTATTTGGTTGCGTCGCCTATGTTCATGACCATAGTCCAAAAACCATCAAACTTGATCCCCGAGCCATTCGTTGTGTCTTTCTTGGTTACTCACGGGTTCAAAAAGGGTATCGATGCTATAGCCCATCACTTCACCGATACTTTACTAGTGCCGATGTCACTTTTCACGAGTCTCCTTACTTTCTCGAGTGTTCCACTCCTGTTTCTGACCCGTTTCCCGACCTCGATATACCCACATCTCCCTTCATCCCCACCATTCCTGTGTCAATTCTTTCTACCGATCCAATCTCTACTGATTCTGACCCACCGACAGAATCTCCGCCACTGCTTTTCACATATGCTAGGCGGGGTAGGGGTCAAACATCAGCGACTCTTGATTCACACCCTGGCCACGACCCCGAAATACCCTCCTATACTCCGTCTACATCTGAGCAATCCACACCTCTCACTAATACATCCTTACCCGATCCAACAACCTCTGATACACCCGTTTATGATCCTCCTGGTGCCCCACTTCCCGATATACCTATTTCCTTTCGCAAGGAACCCCGGAAACCTATCTCCTGAATCTCATGCGTACACCACTACCCTTGATTCCTACCCGATTCCCAAGAATGTGACGAGCGCTCTCGCTCACCCAGGATGGAGACAGGCTATGGAAGATGAAATTGGGGCTCTAAAGTCCAATCATACATGAGATCTTGAAACACTTCCTAAAGGGAAGCGTATTGTTGGTTGTCGTTGGGTGTTTACGGTTAAACTACACCCGGATGGCTCCTTACACCGCTTAAAGGCTCGGTTGGTTGCAAAAGGGTATTCTCAGGCATATGGCATTGATTACGATGAAACCTTCTCTCCGGTTGCTAAAATGTCATCTGTCCGTATTTGTATCGCTTTTGCTGCCATTAATCATTGGCCGCTCCATCAGCTTGATGTCAAGAACGCCTTTCTTAATGGTGTTCTTGAGGAGGAGGTATATATAGAGCAGCCCCCAGGGTTCGTTGTTGAGGAGGAGGCCTCGAAAGTTTGTAGACTACGTCGTTCTCTATATGGTCTAAAACAGTCTCCCAGGGCATGGTTTGGTCGATTCTCTAGTGTTATGGGACAGTTTGGGATGACTCGGAGTGCCTACGATCACTCTGTCTTCTTTAGACACCAGAAAGGAAAGAGGATTATCGTAGTTGTTTATGTGGATGACATTATAATCACAGGTGATGACGAGGTCGGGATTATCGAACTCAAGCAGTTTCTTCAGTCTCAGTTTCAGGTCAGCGACTTAGGTCGATTGAGGTATTTCCTTGGCATAGAAGTATCCCGCTCTCCACAAGGAATACTTCTTTCCCAACGAAAGTATGTTCTTGATATGTTAACTGAATGTGGCTTACTGGGTTGTAAACCTGTTGATACCCCAATGCTTCCTACAAAGAAACTCCTCCCAAAGGAAGGAGATCCAATGAAAGATCCTGAGCGATACAGACGGTTGGTTGGTAAACTTAATTATTTAACCGTCACACGACCGGATATCTCCTTTACTGTCAGTGTTCTGAGCCAATTTATGGCTACACCATACATCGGTCACTGGGATGCTGCCATTCGTGTCTTAAGATATCTTAAGACCTCACCTGGCTTGGGTATATTATACTCCGATCAGGGTCATTGTCGTGTAGGTGCCTTCACGGAAGAAGGAGATGGTCGGATATCAGGGTTCTCAGATGCAGATTGGGCAGGTTGTCCGATTTCTCGACGATCTACCACCGGATATTGTGTGTTTGTTGGAGGAAATCTTGTATCATGGAAGAGTAAGAAACAACACACGGTTTCCCGGTCGAGTGCCGAATCGGAGTATAGAGCCATGGCAGATGTAACATCAGAGATGACATGGGTTCGTCGTCTTCTCAGAGAGCTCGGGGTTGTTTCTAATGACTTGATGAGGTTATACTGTGATAGTCAGTCAGCCATTCACATAGCCAAGAATCAAGTATTTCATGAGAGGACAAAACATATTGAGGTCGACTGCCACCTTATCAGAGATCGAGTAGTAGGCACACAAACTGATCCTCCTTCCATTCAACCAGTTCATGTGAAGACAAATTTTCAGCTAGCAGACATTCTAACTAAACCGCTCCGGAAAGCTCAGATAGATTTTATTTGTAACAAGTTGGGCATGATTAACATCTATGCTCCAACTTGAGGAGGAGTGTTAGTTGTATTTAGTTATAATTAGGGTTTTAGCCCATATAGTTGGCTAAAGCCCATGGGCCTTTTATGGGTTGATAGCTAGGGTTTATTTGTGTATAAATAGATGTAGTTGTTTATGTATTTCTCACACCTTCAAGTAATAAACATTACTTTCACTACAACCATCTTCTTTACAACTCACAATTTTGTTCAAATTTCACATGTGGACTCGTGGAGGGACTTTAATGTGTAAAAAGTTGTTAAGGGATTTTTACGAGAAAAAAAGAAAATAACCTAGCTTTTTATATTTATATGTAACTAATTGTTAATGGACTTTTATGAGAAAATATATAAAGGATGCTGTTTTTCTTTTCTTTTTATTTATTTATTATTTTTTTATAGTATTTATCTCTTATGATTTTACCATTTGACCGGTTATCAAATAAGTTTAACAGGTTGCATGTAACTATAATCAACAAAAAGTCAAAAATAGTGTTTGTGGGTCAACCCAATCTGACCTGCTTTGCTCTACTTGTACTAAAACGACCCTTTTGCGTTTCAGAATGCAAGCACATCAGGGTAGTGGAGCTGCAGCATACAACGGGATGACTGACGTTTTTATGAAAACTTATAAAAACGAAGGGCCCCGAGGTTTCTACAAAGGGCTTTTCCCGAATCTTTTAAAAGTTATACCAGCTGCTAGCATTACGTATATAGCTTATGAAGCAATGAAAAAGGCACTGGATCTTCAATGATGATGACGATGATGATGGTAATATTATAATAACAAAATAGTCGGTTACATGACATGCTTTAGTTTCCGACTCGGAAAGAAGGGTATTTTTGTAAATGAAGAACTATTTCACATGTTCCACATTTATGTTCTAGTGCACAAGATTATGTTCGGAACAAGTACATTAGACTTCACCAATTCTTTTACATGTTGGATTCGTGGAAATGATTATGACATTAATGTTATGTTATGCTTGTTCTTGTGATTTTGCTGTGATTGATTGTGTGCGCGACGCAACATGTCATAAACTAATATGTCAACAGCTTCTAAGATGACAGTGAGAGGCTTGGAACATCTAAGATGTCATCTCCTCTTTTGTGGTCAACTAAGCACTAGCAGTGGGCTTGATCACTTAGAGTCATATAAAAGCTCGATTTGGGTCGAATTAAACAAGGTTGAGTCTACTTGAATAAAACCCAAACGAGTTTATTATTCATATGGATATAATAAAGTTCATATAATATACAATAACATAATATAAATGTATAAAAGTAACTAAATAGAAAAAAACTAGTGTTTGATCTGCTTATATTCCTGTTGCGCTGCGTCAATGCACTAATATGCGTTTGGTTGGTATGAATTAAGTTTGTTAAGATGACAACACTAAATTAAACAAATTACAGTAGCAATGCACATATGACTTATAATAAAAAAATGAACATATTAAAAAGGTCGTAACATACGGTAAGGACATTGATTCTATTTCTCTCTCACGTCCTACACGAAGAATTCACTTGATAAAACCGGGCGTTGCAGCGGCAAGTACATGCGAATTCGGTCGGTATTGGTACCTGAAATAAGCCTAAAAAATAAATTGATTAAATTAACATGTTTACAATAAAAAAAACCCAAAAAATTAGCAGCACTAGTATAATATATTATAAAAAATAACACTTTAAAAAAATCGGTTGGAAAAACCCGGGTGATGGTAAAACCCGAGAGTTATCGATCCCGGGTGTTGCGGCGACGAGTCGGTAAAATAAGAGTGTTGGTAAAACCCTAGCCTTGTCGATCTTGGGGCTTGCAGCGGTGAGTCGACAAGAAATCTGTCAATTTCGATATGTTCGATATGGTATCAAAACTATAGCAAAAAAGTCGGTAAAACCCTAACGTTGCATCGATGAGTTGACACTAATTTGATCAACTTCGTTACGTTTGTTAGAGTACCTGAACTAAACTAAAAAAATATGACAATGGCCAAAATTTAATTTTAGTCTATTATTATATAATATTAACAACTAGCTCCTGTGTATTACATGAGATTTGTTAAATGACCGAAATTTATGTATTTAATCATACGTAATTTAGGGATCTTTTGAATTTATAAATTAATTTTAATATCATCACACACACTTCAAATGTTACATATTTAAAACTTACATTTTCCTAAGATAGAAATAATGTTTTAAGATGACAAAAAAAAATCAAACTTTAGAGATTACCTAAACATATTAAATATGTTTTATATGATCAATACGAATATAAGTTAAATAGTGTTTTACAAATTGTAAGATTATATATATTGTATATATTCAACGATATTTGAATTACACACATAATTAAATATCTATTATAAACCTAGTTCACTAATAGTTCGTTCTTTTGAGAAATCATGCATAACGAGTTGAACACAACATAAATAGTTATATGTGATGTTTAGTGATTTGTTTCTTTATAATAAGAAGGTAGGTATAAATTTCTATATTTTCGGGAGGAAATTAAACAAGAAGGTGGACGTGCCGGAGTGGTTATCGGGCATGACTAGAAATCATGTGGGCTTTGCCCGCGCAGGTTCGAATCCTACCGTCCACGGTTTTTTGAAAACTATACTGTTCATTTATTTTAATTGTGTTATGTGCTCAAATGATTACTTTTGAGAATTATTATTTTTTGATACCTTTTACCTATAAGAAAATTGTTTGATAATCAACTCAAGTTAATTACACGTATTCAAGATTTAAGTTATTAATAAGGGTGGTAATTTAGAATGGTAAGTCAGATAATAAATCGTTTGTAAATATTTAAACTTTTTTTTTTCTTTCTTGAATGACAACTTTTATTAAAACAGCAAACTAGCAAGAAGCTAGAGCCACAAACCATAAAACAAATTAAACGTTGAAATTACACCAATCATTCCAACGAAGAGATTTAAATGAAGACTTATTTTTAATCCAAAGAAACCCCACAGACTTGATATCCTTTCTAATTTTAGTCTCTAAAGTAACCGTGCTTTCAAAAATAGCCTCATTCTTGCATTCCAAATGCACCAACAAGCCGTTAATATAATACCATGAGGTGATTTCTTCCTCTTCTTCCTCTTCTTCTTACCCAATAGAGCCGTTTTATGAAGTTCGAGAAGATCCCTGACCGAAAAGGTGAAAATAGGGGGTATGCGACACCAAGAGCTTACGAAGCTCCAAACTCGATTTGCGATTTGGCAAGAAGTGAGTAAATGGTCTCGTTTCATGAAGATCCTCACAAAGACCACACTCTTGTGAGTCTACCGGTACTTTTTGTAGAAGAAGATCAACCCTTGTCGATATCCTATCCTTCTCCGCTTTCCAACGAACACGTTTACTTTTTTTTTGGTTTACTTTTTTTTGAAACCCAATTATTCTACTCCATAACATAATTAGCAGTTGAGCTTGTTGCGTTAAAAATAGCCCATTTCATTGAGCCAATGGAGTAACATTGTGAAATGACTTTAATACACAACTAGTAAGCAAACCCACACGTACTTGCGGTGTTCCCGATAATACGGACACAAGTATCTATGTAGTAAAGGATATCGACATGTAGTTTACACCGAAAACCATATAAACAAATAACGATTTGCGTTGTGTTAACTTGCAAATTTAAACCGAAATGTAAAATACAAGTTAAATAAATTTATAAAGTGTAGGTTTAAAAAAATTCAAACTAAATTATAGGGTTGTATTGTATTTTTACTAGTACTTTAAGAGGAAAAAATAAGTAAAACTTATTAATAGTCAAGGAAAGAGAATGAACGGTTGCTAAAGTCTACATGAAAAAAAAAAGAACTCAAGTAAGCATAAAAGAGAAAATCAATCAAAACATGTAGCAAGCGGGGTACGTTGAACACATTTTGGTTAGAACCTATCTTACCTAGACCAAATTGTTATGTTTTCCAATAGACAAAATGTGTTCGACTCAAGCACTAAGCACATCAAATGTGTTAACATCCTTTTAACGGGTCTCAAAACTAGCAAATAATAAACGGGTAAAACGTGGCTTAGATCGAGCATGTAACTTTAAGGGGTTTGAATAATTAGTTACGTAATAGATCATTATGTTAATCCTTAGATTCATCACACTGGTCACGGGAGCATTACACACAAAATAAATTTAGGAGCAGAGTCGTCCAAAACGATTATATAATAAGCTAATAAACAATATGCTTGACTATTGTTTTAACAAGATATATGATCAGTAGTGGCAAATCAAGGAATCTTCGTCAGTGGGGGTAAACAATAGGACATGTTAGAACGATTGGAGCGCGTCAGATAAAAAACATTGTATTAACCTATAACAAAAAAAATTCACTCAATATTAAGACATACAAACTATAATTCTTAAACATTCAAATTACCTGAACTAAGATCTTGATTTTAAAAAGAGTTGGATGCTGGATGCACCGAGACTTTCAGGTAGGTCTTCAAAGTCGAGGCGCTAGACACAAGACAAGAGCTTCACTATGACAGTCAAGGTGCCAGGAATCTAAATTAAAGAATAATATAAAAAATAGGCAAGAATATAATGTTTATTTCTAAATCCGGCTAGAATGTGTGTGGGATCACCGCATTTCAATTCTGAAATGCATTTCAAATCCAAACGATAGTAGCGCTTGTGACTTACATTCCGGTTTTATAATGTCAGGTAGTAGGCTATCTTGATTTTGTGATGATCAGTCTCATTTAGAATACATAAGTCATTTAGGGCTTTGAATTGTATTTGGAGGAAAATATAAGAGCCTTGAGGTCTCTAAAAAATTTGAATGGGTGGGTGCCTATTCAATTTAGGCCTACTTTTACATCAAACTAATGTAACATTTATAACAGCTGAACTTCAAGTAAATCTGTCCCTAATGATGAGATATTTATATTACATGAAACTATGAAAATATTAAGATTATAATTTGAGCCAATCAAAAACCTAATTAAACTACCTAGATAGGATAAGTAAGGTATCGTATTCACAAGGAGTATGTGGTCAATATAATTCGTGTACAGATTTAATATTATGAAGTGAATGGTTTTTAGTGATGATCACACAAGCAATTAAAGTGAATTTAGAGAACTAAGCAACGAACAAGTAAACGAGTTTTAAGCAATTAACAAAACAAACCACACCCGGGAATTCAAGTAAGCAATCTACAGTTATCTCACGCAACCTATCAGATTAATTATTAACGATTAACTACAGACTGATCAATCAGACAAAACCTTAGACATCAACAATCACTTTACACACGACACTGATTATCAAACAGTCCTTGCCAGTGTGACTCAGTTAAGGGTAATTGTATATTTTATTGTATTCAATCTAATCAAATAGTCATATGATCAGTTATCTAGCAACTGGTAACAGATCGTTCAGACTAACGTAAACCTAAACCGACCGAACACTCAGAAATACCAAATATCAATAATAATATATCAATCATCAATAAACATTTTAAAGTATTCTTAATCACATGAGAAAAAACTGTAAATGTTACAAACTATACATCCCGGGTGCGATTCTAGAAGATTGGCCGAGCCTTGACATCATTGGATCTTCAATATGGATGATATGAATCATGTGTAGGGTCTTGGCACAAGCTATGGTGGTGAAAATCGCCTCTTGTAGCTACTGGAATCGCCTCTTGTTCGTCAAAGCGGAGTTAGGGTTATTTTTTTATGAAGAATGAGATATAAACCTAAAATTCCCATTTGCACCCTCATCGCGATACGCGATGGGGTCTTCAATGGTCCATCGCATATCGCGATGGACCAGAAAGTCAACATCACTTAAACCAATGTTGCAAAAGTCGCTAGGCGGTCCCTAGGCGGCCGACCCCCTTGGAGGGAGTACTCGGAGTATTCGGGGAGTACTCGGAGAGTACCCGGACATGATAGATATAAAGAAAATTAGATTTTGGGTAATATATATATTTCAAATATCATAAGTTTACTAATATTTATAACAAAATAAATGTATTTTAATATAAATAAGAGAAATACATTTTTAAACACTAAATTATTCTAAAAAATGTTAATCATTAATTAAAAATAATGATATTCGTTCTTTAATATTATAGAAATACGAATTATGTTGTATTTTTTAAGTCAAAATAGACCCAAGTTAACCGACTAGATGTGATTCAGGCTAATGTTAACCACCTTTGACCAACTTTTAGTAACTAGGCGGAGTTAAAGAAACTCCCCTCGGCACCATACCTTGTAGCGAGTACTCGGAGAGTACTCGGCCTTGTATACCTACTTTTACAATATTGTTTTAAACCCATCGCGATACGCGATGGGTCTTCAGCAAGCCATCGCATATCGTGATGGGTCTTGTTACCAGCAAACTTCATTAGACTTCTTCGTTTCGCGTGCTGAACGTCTCGGGTCTTCATACCATGTCACAACAGGTTCAAATTGAGTACTTTAGCATCTGTGACCTGAAAACCAATAATACATGTATGAAGTATCGAAAGTTCTAGAATAAACGATTAAAACTAAATAATAAAAAACTAAAACATATACAAATTAACCGACCATCAGTGATACACATAAAAACATATGAAAAGGTGTAGAAAATGTGTTTGGTTTAAACATGTCTAATAATATAAATACAAACTTAGCACTATTACAATTAATAATAGAATCAAAGTTAACGATGTCATGTATGCAGTGGCGGACCCAGGATTTTTTGCCAATGGGGTCCCATATTTTCGGTGTTCAAATTTTTCGGGTCGATCGTTGTTCAGGTCGGGTCGAGGCGAAGAACATAATAAAAAACAATATCATAATAAAACTTTCTTTTCAATCATCACTACCTGAACGGGTCAAAATGGGTCGGGTTGACACATAAACACTTTGTTTTCCCTTTCTTAAACATTTTTGAGATAGAACCTAGATCCACCCTTTCATAAGCATGTGTTGAAAACCATTAACTTAAACTAGTGAAAAATAAAACTGATATTTTAAAGTGTTTGAATGTTTCTAAAGAAAACCATGCATAAAGTTGAAAACAATGATATGTATTTTAGAGGTGTTTGAATGTTTCCAAAGTTATTATTGCAACATTAGCAATCAAATGATTGATTAACACTAAAAATTAACACAAAAAACCAAAAACTGAGCCTTGTAAGACTTGAACCCATGACCTTTTAAAGATAAAACAAGGGACTTTCCACCAGACCACATCAACATTAATAGTATGGGTTCCAAGTATTAAATCTTATGGGGTCCTCAAAAAATTTAATATACCGCTTCTAATAAATTTTTAAAAAACATTGGTGTCCCGGGACCTAGATCCACACTATGTGGGTCCGCCCCTGCATGTATGAACTAGGAGCATTTACAACGGTTTTGATGTGTTTATTTTAAAACACCTTCACATTATCATCATCTCACCACCTTTTCTTATGTCTCTCTCCTCCATTTTCTCCTTTCTCTTTCCTCTTATTTTTATCTTTCAAAGATAAATTTGTAACTTTAAACTTCTCTCATATTTCGCACCTCCATGTGACACACTCTTATTCATATTTGTTTCAAACACTTCAAAACTTACTTTGTTTTTTCTAATGATTGATCAATGGATTTTATTTCAAATAAAGATAAACACTAATAGCCCTTAAATTATATACCAGCTATACTAGCTTCAATTAAGATATATAGTTTTGGTCCCTCAATTTATCCTTGTTACACAATTAGATCCTTTTACTTCCACATGGAGCACAAATCAACACAATTGGCATTAGCAGCAACATGTAAGATATACATCAATTCAAATTGCATGATAGTGACGGATTCAACACTTTTTCATGGAAGACGATTAGGAGCTTAACACCAATTTTAAGGGGCGGTCGGGATTTGTATATACATATAACACTAGAAATATATTTTTAAGGTGGGTCCCTTTCTATAAAGGGGCTGGGTCCGCCCCTAATCGCATCACATACGTGATATACATCAAAGAGAAATAGATACAAAACCATTAACCATTGGTGAATACAAACACATACGCAATTAACATTGGTCATGTGACCACCAATCCACCACCACTTAAGACGACGAGAGAGAAAGAAAATCAAAGACACATGAAGAGGAGGAAAGATTTTATTTTCATTAACAATTGTAATTATAATTAAAAAGACTATTTGTCAACTATGCACAAAGTAATAACATAAAATCGTATGTTACACATATGACATATCTAAAAGAAAAGGAATAAAACATTTCTCTTGTTTTACAAGCTTGTGTATTTTTTAGCCGTATAGAGTACGCTAGCATGTGCAAAATATATATATATATATATATATATATATATATATATATATATGCTTTTGCATATCTCTATCCTGTTCACATGTGGAAAAGTAATCAAATGTTACTGTTTAATATATATTTGACCAAGTTCATGAATTTTGTTAGGGAAAATTTCCAACTTATTTATTTTAGAACATGATTTTTCAATTTTATCCATCGTTTACCAAGTATTCTTAAAATGCCCATTATGAAATGAAAAACGAACACGTGTCCATAAAGATGACGCGGCGACTAGATCGTGAACATGCCGAATAGATCGTGAAGACAATTTAAGCCCCAACAAAGCAGTCGGCCCGAAGACTGCATTCGTGTCTATGTCGGGGCGACTAGATCGTGAAAAGGCCGACTAGGTCACAACCGACTAGATCACGTCGTTAAAAACACGGGCCGACTAGTTAATTATGATGGCCGACTAGATTGTGAAACAAAAAACACGATCTAGTCAGGGCAACTAGATCGTGATACAGAAAACACGATCTAGTCAGGCCGACTAGATCGTTATACAAAAAAACCGAGTATTTAAAATTGAAAAAAAAATACTAACACTTATGCTATAAATATGCATGAAAGGAACACAGATAATATGAACGAACCACCAAAACATTCCCAAACCACATGCCAAATATCCTTACAAAATGTCTTAGCTCACATCCTAATTCCGATGCCACCTATTCTAGCAATACTGATATATAAAAATGGAACATACTGATATATGTTGGTTTTGGGCTTGTACGTGGTTTTGTTTTTGTTATAAATCTGGAAGACATTTTGCAAGGATATTTGGCATGTGGTTTGAGAATGTTTTGATGGTTCGTTCATATTATCTATGTTTCTTTCATGCCTATTTATAACATAAATGTTAGTATTTTGACAATTTTAAATACCCGGTTTTTTTGTATCACGATCTAGTCGCCATGACTAGATCGTGTGTTTTTGTATCACAATCTAGCCTGCCATCATAGTTAACTAGTCGGCTCGGGTTTTTAACGACGTGATCTAGTTGGACGTGATCTAGTCGGCCTTTTCACGATCCAGTCGACCTTTTCACGATCTAGTCGGCCGGACATAGACACGAATGCAGTCGTCGGGCCGACTGCTTTGTTGTCGCTTAGATTGTCTTCACGATCTAGTCGGTATGTTCATGATCTAGTCGTCGCGCTAGCTCTATGGTCACGTGTTCGTTTTTCATTGGCTCTACGAACTAGTTGTTTTGGATTATTAAAAAGTCGAGACAACTATTTCGTAATGGACATTTTGAGAATACTTGGTAAATGATGGAGCAAGTTGGAAAAACATGTTCTAAAATGGACATTTTGCGTATTATCCCATTATTTTAATTCGAAAATTAGGTTCGCAGATCTGGTTTTAAGAGGAAGTGGAAATATGTTAGTCTTAATTTTTATTTAAATGACCATTGATCACTTATCCAATCATCTTCATTCTACATTTAGGAGGAAACCCATAGTAAATAAGAAAACTCGTCGTCCCAACCTTCAATTAATTCCCTTTTCTAGAACTGCAACTCTATTAGGATTTTTTAAACTTTTACAATCCATAAATAAGAAAGCCGAAGAACATCATCGTAAACCGTATCTTTTCTGTCCTTGATCATTCGAAACACCATCACGTTTCTATATCTAGTATCATCCGCCAAGGTGAAACAAATTCATAACCTTGTCCTTAATTACAATTCCAACCACCCCAACTCAAATCTTCACATACTAAAAAATATAATTTTTTAAAAAGTATACTATAGGTTCAAGAAATTTTATTAACAGTCAAAAGCTGAAATTACAGAATCCATCATTCTCAAAATACTTTTTTCTCATCTTAAATCTTAAATCTTAAATATATATAAACGAAACTTTTAAAAACTCTCCAATTGCTTCATATATACTCTTAAACTACCAGATTGCTTTATTTGTAAATGCAGGCTTCTCATGTTTTTGACCGGAATTTACGGGTATGGGTCTTACCAAACTCGGTTAGCCCTTAAACGGGTTATAACATCTCATTTATTTAAAATTAATCTCACCAAATATTTGATATGAAAATCCTATAAAATAGAGAGAGATTACTGGATTTTGAAAAAAAAGATTATTTATATTTAAGAAACAATTATATAATAAGAAAAATATACGGGTCATGAGTTTCACCAAACACATATAACTTTTAAACTAGGTTATAAATCTCATTTATTTGTGAAACCCTCTCATTATCAAACTCTAAGTAAAATATTATCTTTCTAATAATAAATAAATTAAAATTTAGAAATATATATATATATTAAAAACGAATAATATAAAATAACCCGATTAATATGGAGTATAAAAGCTAATATCTTTTATAGAATATGAAACGCATTTAACTAATAGCTAAATAATTTTTAATTATTTAGCTATGAAAAGGAATAGATGACAAAACCCATATAGACCAAATTTCTTACCTTTTACAAAAGCCGCTCTAAGAAAGAAAAGAAAAACAGTCAGCGTCGATTAAGAAAAGCCTACTAAAATCAAATTAATTTAAAACATTGCTTCAACTTTAAAATGATTGTACATATATGTTTAATATTTATAGTTATTTTAAAAAATCACGGTCAAATTGTTTGAAAATTTGTTTATGCATGCTTAAGATAATAAGATTAATGAGAATATAAGATACAGATACTTAATTTTTATTTCCGAACTGTAAACTTTTATAAACAAGTCAGCAAAAACCAACCTACAACAACAAAAAAACGCATCCCCGCCCCTCCTCCCCCCCACCCCCAAAAAAAAACGAAGAGGAGTCCCACGACAAGCACTTACATTAAATCAAATACATCCCTTAGTCCAATTTATAGACAAACACTCTGACCTATACTTGAATAGTTGAACCACCAAAAAACCAAAAGATCCATTTAAGATCACCTATGATGTCTTCGACTTTAATCTCGTTGCCTTGGAAAAGTCTTTCGTTCCAAGCCTTCCAATTTCTCTAACAAGCTATAATTATGATCATGTGAAAAACAATCTTCTTACTATCCCTCAAGTCCGAACTGCAGTGAAGCTCCAACAGGTCTTTAATTGAGAAAGCAAAGATTAAAGGGACCTTACACCACGAGCTAGCAAAGTTCCACACTCTTGAGGACACTAAGCACTCCGTGAAACATGATTAGTTGGCTCGATTTTCGAGTCACAAAGCCTAAACAGAACCCAAATATTCTTCCTTTCCAAAGTCACTTGGGTAGGCATCTTATCTATTTATGCTCTCCAAACGTGAATATTGAATTTAATCAGAACCAATTTGCTATGCTTTATAATCGAGATAGATCAAGGAGGTTCTTGACCGACCAAACCAGAAAAGGCCTAGTGGAGTCTATCTCCATTTGATGCAATTCGTATGCCAACAGACTCGGTAGCCAACTTTACAGTCCTTAACCTTTTCAAGCATGTAAATATTAGGGAAAAACGATATAAAAGTAGCGATTCTGGCTTATATGTCTGACCAAAAACACACCTCCCCGCCATCTCCTAGCTCACCTTTGATTAGATCTTGAACCTTTTTCCCAGCCAAAGCCAATTTGTTCACCACTTTGCTATGTTCTTCCACACCACGTGAACCCTTTGTTGATAAGAACTCTGCCTCATTCTGATCGTTATTGGTGTATAGCATCTATCGCTCTTTTCCATGACCCAACCTTATCCGTTCCAAACCTCCATGCCAATTTAGCTAAGAGATACTGATTCACGTCCTTTAACCTTGAAATCCCCTAATAGAGAGAGTATTGGCTTTCAACAGCGATTACATTTTTTACGAACACCTTTATAACACCGTTTCAGTTGTTGATGTTATTCATATCAGCACCAATGGGGATGCCAAGTTGAGTAAAGGGAAATGAGCCGGGAAAACACCCTAACACCCTAGCCATTTCGTTAACCTCCGATCTCTCAACTCCATTGTAAGGCCCCGTTACCGGTGCCTCACATTTGGACGTTGGATTTACTCATTATGACAAACTGAAAAATTTTTCTTACTTTTTCAGACACTCATCACGACTTGACTCAAATTTTCGGGACGAAAATTCTTTAACATGGGAATGATGTGACAATCGTCAATTTCAGGTTAACTCCGTTAACTCAACTCCGTCAATTCAAACCTAAAGATTTCTGAATTTATAACGCACACCTCATTACATTTAAACTAGGGTTTAAATGATGCTTGACACTTACTACATGTGTAGTCTTTCGGGAATTGCACCGAAACGCAAACGAGTTGACGCAAACAATTGGTGAATAAACGAAAAACGTCAAAACAATAATTATGTGATAATTATGTGTTAACATATGTGTTACTTGATTATGTTATGTGTGATGCTAGACAAGAAACAAGAACTAGTTAATTAAGCTAGAAAAGTAACAATTAAAAGTTGAGGGACTAAAGTGTAACATCTTGTTATTATTAATATTAACCTAGAACCCTAATCTCTTTCTCTCCTCTCCCTCACAATTGACGGCAGCCTACTCCCTCCCCTCTCCTCACAATCGGCTCACACACACACACACATATCTCTTGATTTTTGATCTTGTTTTTCACAATTGAAGCATCCTACATCCGATTCTAGTCATCTTCTACCTTCCTCTTGCTTATTTTTGTGCCTTTGAAGGTATAATTATAAACCCTAGAATCTGGAAATTATATATATGATGTTCATATGACTTGTTTTGATTAGATGATGATTGAAAGATGTATTGATTGTTGAATTGATAACTAGTATTGATGTTATTGCATGTTAATCGTTTGTGTCTTTGATTTTAGTTCAAGCAAAACCCTAATCATGTATGTGATGTGTAATTGATGTGCATGGATAGTGATTATGGTGTCTAGAATGTCATATGAATGAATTATGGTCCATAGATAGTTAATATGTTAGAGTTTGGATGCAAACAGTTTCTGGACAGATTGTGTTATTGATGTTCAATTGACTGTAACGGGGTGTGAATTTGAAAATTGGTCGAGATAATTGATACTACAGTAATCTAGGTTGAGTCTAGTTTCTAAAGAATATAAATTTGCAATTTTTGAACGTGTAAAAGTTAACTTTTATGATTTTACAAAAACGTTGTGCAAAGCTGAGTTGTGAGACCTGCTGTTAGGTTGTTTTGTAAATATTATATCTCATGAACTACGAGACCAATTGGGTTGGTTCCACTTCTGGAAGTTGACTTGTTGAGTTAGGAACCTAACCCAAGTGTTCTTGCATTTGTTGGATTTTTCATTTAACGAGAATTTCAAATAACATTCTGTTGCGCATGAATTTGACTGTTATGAGTTTGCTGTAATGTTTTGATCATTGTGAGAAACCTATGTGGAATAAAATTAAAACAAAATATGTTCTGGAAACCTAATACATGCATGCTTTTGTGATGATTTTTGGTAAATTAATTGAGATGCTATGATCGGTGGAATAGTACAATCTTTCAAGTAGAATTTCTGTCTCGGTGAAACTAGCTGCTGAATTTTGTGAAAATGCATGAAACATGATAATTGCTAGTTAATTGTTATGTTTTGACCAAATTGGCCCTGCGGGGAATACTTGCTATATAATTGTGGTGTTTTGACCAAATTGCCCCTGCGGGGAATAGTTGCTAGTGATGTACATTATTAATACATGACACGTAAATAATTGTTCACACATGTATCGTATCACAAATGTACTTGTTAAGTCACACACGATTCACAAACAAACACGAAACGTATCTTGTGCTTAGGAATTATGTGCCGGGTCTAGAGACTCGATATTAGTTCCGATACTTAGAAAATCTCCTTGTTGTTTTAGAATGCTAGAGAGAGTTTTCTGTGACGCGCATCACTTGGTGATTTATTTTGGGAATTCTTTGCAAACAGTGAGTTTCACTTACCCCTTTAAACTGTTTTAAACGCTTTTCACTTGGGGGAGATAACATACTCCGAAAACGCATTTAAGATCTTGTTAGTAAATTATATATCACTTGTAAAGGCTAAGTGGCAAACGAAACAATTGAAGTCCTACACATCGAACCGGTTATTATTTGGGTAATAGCGAGTCACTGTTGAGTAGTACTACTGGGTTTGACAAACCCCACCCAACGCTAAACTCGACTGGAGGTCGAGCGGGTGTAATTTTGGCTAACACATACCATGGTCTTGATGACCTGGTGGCAAGGCACTTGATAAACAGTCAGCTTCGGTGTCGAACACTTAGTAATACTTGTTGTATAGGCTAGCTACCTATCGATATATAATTGATTTAACACTATCTGGTAAACGCTAAACGCTAAACACAAAACGCTGAACGCAAACCGCTGAACGCAAAACGCTGAACGCAGAACGCTGAACGCAAAACGCTAAACGCTTTATTTTATATAAACTTGTGAACTCACCAACCTCGTGTTGACACTTTTAGTATGTTATTCTCAGGTAGCCGAGGCGGGCGCGCGGTATAGGATCATGCATGGTTTTTGAACATTCTGATATGCAAACATGTTTTTAACTATTATTACTTGGGTTTTTAAGTCGTCCTGCGTGACGCAACTGTCTTTTGGTTTTTACGCTTCCGCACTTAATTTCATTTAAACATTTTTATGGTTTGATTTTAACTAATGATTCCGATCCTGTTAGTTCACACCCTCTAACGGTAAAACTCCGTTAGTGGATTTTGAGGGTGTGACAGATTGGTATCAGAGCCATTGGTTATAGCGAACTAGAAGCTGCATGCATACTAGACAATAACCGCGACGACCCATTAGTTATAATGATACGCACTGCATATGTTTGTGTAGTCTTTGTTTTTCTTATCTCCTTACCTCATTCACTCATACGCGCGCATACACGGCTTACCTGTAGAGATGTCGACGCTACCATCATCATCATCCGATCATATGACTCATGCTCATGGGAAGGAGCCGCAGCTACCTACCTCATCGCCACCCCGTGTAGTCCCGGAACTCGAAGCTCCCGCACCGAAGAGGTATCGCTTATCCGGAGGCATGTACGAAAACGAAGTTAGCTGGGATTGGTACCCTAATATGATCAGGCGTATGGTCTATTGTGAACAAGTTCCCCCATTACCTCACCCGAACCATCCTGCTTACCCCAACACCCTACCACCCATAACCGAACCTGTGGAGCGAGTTCTCGCAGCTGTCGTTTCTTGTTTGGAGCGTGATGTGGGTTACATGCGCTATACGAGAGCGAACGTATCCGGACTGTTAAAAAGATGGAACCGAGACTAAGGAGGAAATTTCCCGCATGACAGCGACCATGAAGGAAATGCAAGAGGCTAGTGATCAACAGATGAAGATTATGAGAAAGATGCAAGCCGAGATGATAGACTTGCAAGAGCAACTCCAAGTGGCAAGGACCCGATCCGAGATAGCTTTAGAGCGTTGCGATGTTTTACAAATGCAAATTGCTCAGAACGCAGCCGAACCTGAGGCAGAGCCTGAAGAGGAACCCGAGGAAGATCCCGAGGAGGAACCTGAAGAGGAACCAGAGGAAATTTCCCGCCTATGGCGTGTTGCATATGAAAGAAAAATCCATGTTTAACATTTTATGCTGTGATTCTAGGAAATGGCTGGAAGAAACGCTGGACACGGACGTGGTAACATCTACTTGACTGCCGCAGAACTCCAAACTCTGCTGAACGACCACGTGGCGGCCGCTCTAGCCGCCTATGTTCAGAACCAAGCTGGAGGTCCAATTGGAACGTGTATCTTCAAGAATTACCTTGACTGCAAGCCCAGTACATTTAAGGGCACTGAGGGAGCTATAGGCTTCCTGCGTTGGGCTGAGAAGGCCGAATCGGCGTTTGAGATGTGTAATTGTCCCCCTGCCAGTAGGGTCAAATTTGCTGCTGGAACACTTGAAGATTCTGCCCTCACTTGGTGGAATTCAAACGTGCAAATCCTTGGATTGGAACTGGCTAACGCTATGAACTGGGAAGAGTTCAAAAACTTGATGCGAGAAGAGTACTGTCCGAGAGAGGAGATTGCAAAGTTGGAGTCAGAGTTTTGGTCATTGAAGATGGTGGGTTCAGAAATCGAAGCCTACACTACCCGTTCTCACGAGTTAGCTGTGATGTGTCCACGGATGGTAGACCCGCCGAGTAAGAGGATTGAAATGTATATTGATGGGTTAGCACCGCAAATTCAGGGCATGGTGACGTCTTCCAGACTAGCCACGATTCAACAAGCGATCCGGTTAGCTCACAAACTGACGGATCAAGCAGTGACCCAAGGTGCGCTACCACCTAGAGGTTCAGCCCCTAAAGCCCGTGCCAACCCGAGTACTGACAACAGCAACAACAACCCGAGCAATGGAAAGAGAAAGTTTGACAACACCAGATGCTCATCCTCGAACCCTCCACAGCAACAACACTACCGTAAGCCCAAACTCACTCGGGGCTTCAACAATCAGGTTCACAACAACAATAACAACGGTAGCGGGCAGGGTTCGAGCGGCTATGTTGGGAAGTACCCGAAGTGCAACAGGTGTAACTATCATCATGCTGGCCCGTGTGACCGTGTCAAGTGTCTGAGATGCGGAAAGATGGGTCACCAGGCAAAGGAATGCAGGGGAGACCTAGCGGCAAAGGGTACTCCTAAACCCCCTACGACGACTAAAGGATGTTTTGAGTGTGGCCAAGGGGGTCATTTCAGGAAAGATTGCCCCAAGCTGAAACAGAACGAGAACAATGGAAGTAATGGAAGTGGCAGTGGTGGTGGAAGCAATGGTGAAAGAAGAGCTTTTGTCATTGGGTCGGGTCAAGCCCGCAATGATCCGTACGTGGTGACTGGTAAGTTCCCTGCGAACGATTGTTTTGCTTCTGTTTTGTTTGACACTGGAGCTGATAGGAGTTTTGTATCGAAAGCCTTTACTCAACTCTTAGACTTAACTCCAACCCCGTTAGATGCTAAGTTTCCTGTTGAATTAGCTGACGGTAAGACTATAGAAACGACTCATGTACTTGCGGGATGTAAGTTAAAACTGTCAGGTCATATTTTTGATATCGACCTCATACCTTTTACGCTTGGTAGTTTCGATGTCGTTGTCGGCATAGACTGGTTATCCGAGAACCGAGCGGAGATTATATGTCACGACAAGATAATCCACATTACTACCCCTTCCGGCGAGATCATTTCGATCCGAGGTGAGAGAAGCGGCATGACCACCAGCGTCATTACCCTCATGAAGGCGCAGAAGTATCTACGAAAGGGTCATCCGACAATTTTGGCGCAGATTGTTGAGAAACCCGCGGAGGAGAAGCGAATTGAAGATATACCGATTGTGCGAGATTTTCCGGAAGTTTTCCCGGAGGATTTGCCTGGACTCCCTCCTATTCGACAAGTCGAGTTTCAAATCGAGTTGACCCCCGGTGCAGCGCCCATAGCCCGAGCCCCGTATCGGCTCGCACCGGCGGAGCTTCAAGAACTGTCCACTCAGTTGCAAGATTTGTTGGATAAGGGTTTTATCCGACCTAGCTCATCGCCATGGGGAGCTCCTGTCTTATTTGTCCGAAAGAAGGACGGGACTTTCCGCATGTGCATCGACTACCGGGAGTTGAACAAGGTGACGGTCAAGAACCGTTATCCTTTACCCCGAATTGATGATCTGTTTGACCAACTTCAAGGATCGAGTTACTACTCGAAGATCGATCTGCGGTCTGGTTACCATCAATTAAGAGTGCGCGAAGAAGATATCTCAAAGACGGCTTTCAGAACACGGTATGGTCACTATGAGTTTTCGGTTATGCCTTTTGGCTTAACCAACGCACCAACCGTATTTATGGATCTTATGAATCGAGTATGCAAGGCGTACCTCGAAAAGTTTGTGATTGTGTTTATTGACGATATTCTCGTCTACTCCAAGGACGAGGCTGACCACGAGGAACACATAGGCCAAAAAAGAACTTTAATTTAATTAATTCATTTTTTTTATGTCAAAATTTTCACTTTCATCCAAAAATTGACTCCAGTTTTTTATCTTGTTCTCCTTGCAAAATAATTGATTTCTATGCACATTATTTTGATTCTTTAAATTGAAAGAAATTAGAATTCTCAATTCTCTACGACGTCTAGACGATAAAATTTTTTCAGGAACAAGCAAAACCTTATTCCATGGTATTTACATGAGGTTCTTCTTTCTTATTCTTAATAAAGTCTCCGAGAGGACTTAGTTGATCCATGATTTAGGTTTCATCTTTCGTTTCCTTTTCGTTTGTTTCGAGAAATATATCGATCAATTCCGATTCGGGTAATTCTGGAATTGTTGAAGAAGGAACAACTGTATGCAAAACTCTCGAAATGCGAATTTTGGCTTCGCAAGGTTCACTTTTTAGGACATGTGATCAATGAGAATGGCATCCATGTCGACCCGGTAAGGTAGAAGCTATCAAAAACTGGGAAGCACCAAAGACTCCGACTGAGGTGCGGCAATTCCTAGGACTGGCCGGCTACTACCGGCGTTTCATCGAAGGATTTTCAAAGATTGCTCAACCCCTCACCGCTTTGACTCACAAAGGTACTAAGTACAATTGGGGTGACGCGCAAGAATCCGCTTTTCAACTGTTGAAAACCAAACTCTGTAGCGCCCCTATTCTAGCCCTACCCGAGGAAACAGAGAATTTCGAGGTACATTGTGACGCATCGATACAAGGTCTCGGTTGTGTGCTGATGCAACTCGAGAAGGTTATAGCCTATGCCTCTCGACAACTACGGATTCACGAGAAGAACTACACGACCCATGACTTGGAACTCGGAGCTGTGGTGTTTGCCCTTAAGATATGGAGGCATTACTTGAACGGTACGAAGTTTACCATTTACATCGACCACAAGAGTCTCCAACATATCTACGATCAGAAGAAGCTGAACATGCGACAACGTCGTTGGGTCGAGCTGCTTAAGGATTACGATTGTGCCATCAAGTACCACCCTGGAAAGGCCAATGTAGTGGCCGCCGCTCTCAGCAGGAAAGAAACCAATAAACCCAGGCGAGTGCGAGCACTGCAACTCACGATTCATGCCAACTTACCCGATCAGATTCGCGATGCGCAGCTCGAAGCCTTGAAGGATGATAACCTTCCATCAGAACTCATGCGGGGCATGAACAAGCAACTTGAAACCAAATCGGACGGGGTCCGATATTTTGAGAACCGGATTTGGGTTCCACGATACGGAGAGTTGAGAACTCTAGTGATGGACGAAGCTCACAAGTCCCGATATTCTATCCACCCTGGCTCAGATAAAATGTATCATGACTTAAAGGCACTTTACTGGTGGCCAAATATGAAAGCCGACATTGCCACCTACGTGAGTAAATGCATGACTTGTGCCAGAGTCAAAATAGAATATCAGAAACCATCTGGTTTGCTGCAACAACCGGAACTTCCAATGTGGAAATGGGAACACATCTCAATGGATTTTATCACGGGATTACCTAAAAAACCGACGGGATGCGATACCATCTGGGTGATCGTTGACCGATTGACTAAGTCTGCACACTTCTTAGCGATTAAGGAATCGGACAAAATGGAAAGATTGACTCGCGTCTACATGAAGGAAGTAGTGTCTAGACACGGAGTGCCTGTCTCAATCATTTCTGATCGAGATTCCCGTTTCACTTCGCACTTTTGGAAGTCACTACAGAGCGCATTAGACACCCGTCTTGATATGAGCACAGCTTACCATCCTCAGACGGATGGGCAAAGTGAATGAACCATTCAGACCTTAGAGGACATGTTGCGTGCATGTGTGTTGGATTTCGGAAAAAGTTGGGAACCTTATTTACCTTTGGTAGAGTTTTCGTATAATAACAGCTACCACGCGAGTATTAAAGCAGCGCTGTTTGAAGCACTGTACGGACGGAAGTGTCGATCACCTCTCTGCTGGGCAGAGGTGGGTGACAGCCAAATCACTGGTCCAGAACTGGTACTCGAAACTTCGGAAAAGATTGTTCAAATCCGAAACCGCATGGCGGCAGCACGAGATCGTCAAAAGAGTTACGCCGACAAGCGCCGAAAACCTCTCGAATTTCAAGTGAATGACCAAGTGTTACTCAAAGTCTCACCTTGGAAAGGTGTGGTTCGCTTTGGGAAGCGAAACAAACTCAACCCACGATACGTTGGCCCTTATCGAATAACTGAGCGCATTGGTCCGGTGGCGTACCGACTGGACCTACCAACGGAACTCAGTGGCGTACACAATATATTCCACGTATCCAATTTAAAGAAATGCATATCTGATGAAACCCAAGTAGTCCTTTTGGATGAACTGCAAGTTGATGAACAATTACGCTTCATTGAAGAACCAGTCGAAGTTTTGGATTGGGAAACCAAAACGCTCAAGCACAACAAAATTCCAATCGTTAAGGTTCGTTGGAACTCAAGACGTGGACCGGAGTTCACGTGGGAACGCGAGGATCAAATTATGAAAAAGTATCCTCACCTTTTTGAAGGGCTAACCAAACACCGAAAACCGCGAAACCCGGTAAACCGTCAGAAATCACCGGAGGTATGAATTAAATTTCGGGACGAAATTTCTTTCTACTAGGGGATGATATGACAAACTGAAAAATTTTTCTTACTTTTTCAGACACTCATCACGACTTGACTCAAATTTTCGGGACGAAAATTCTTTAACATGGGAATGATGTGACAATCGTCAATTTCAAGTTAACTCCGTTAACTCAACTCCGTCAATTCAAACCTAAAGAATTCTGAATCTATAACGCACACCTCATTACATTTCAACTAGGGTTTAAATGACGCTTGACACTTACTACATGTGTAGTCTTTCGGGAATTGCACCGAAACTCAAACGAGTTGACGCAAACAATTGGTGAATAAACGAAAAACGTCAAAACAATAATTATGTGATAATTATGTGTTACTTGATTATATTATGTGTGATGCTAGACAAGAAACAAGAACTAGTTAATTAAGCTAGAAAAGTAACAATTAAAAGTTGAGGGACTAAAGTGTAACATCTTGTTATTATTAATATTAACCTAGAACCGTAATCTCTTTCTCTCCTCTCATTCAAAATTGACGGCATCCTACTCCCTCCCCTCTCCTCACAATCGGCTCACACACACACACATATCTCTTGATTTTTGATCTTGTTTTTCACAATTGAAGCATCCTACATCCGATTCTAGTCATCTTCTACCTTCCTCTTGCTTATTTTTGTGCCTTTGAAGGTATAATTATAAACCCTAGAATCTGGAAATTATATATATGATGTTCATATGACTTGTTTTGATTAGATGATGATTGAAAGATGTATTGATTGTTGAATTGATAACTAGTATTGATGTTATTGCATGTTAATCGTTTGTTTCTTTGATTTTAGTTCAAGCAAAACCCTAATCATGTATGTGATGTGTAATTGATGTGCATGGATAGTGATTATGGTGTCTAGAATGTCATATGAATGAATTATGGTCTATAGATAGTTAATATGTTGAGTTTGGATGCAAACAGTTTCTGGACAGATTGTGTTATTGATGTTCAATTGACTGTAACGGGGTGTGAATGTGAAAATTGGTCGAGATAATTGATACTACAGTAAACTAGGTTGAGTCTAGTTTCTAAAGAAAATAAATTTGCAATTTTTGAACATGTAAAAGTTAACTTTTATGATTTTACAAAAACGTTGTGCAAAGCTGATGTGAGACCTGCTGTTAGGTTGTTTTGTAAATATTATATCTCATGAACTACGAGACCAATTGGGTTGGTTCCACTTCTGGAAGTTGACTTGTTGAGTTAGTAACCAAACCCAAGTGGTCTTGCATTTGTTGGATTTTTTATTTAACGGTAATTTCAAATAACATTCTGTTGCGCATGAATTTGACTGTTATGAGTTTGCTGTAATGTTTTGATCATTGTGAGAAACCTATGTGGAATAAAATTAAAACAAAATATGTTCTGGAAACCTAATACATGCATGCTTTTGTGATGATATTTGGTAAATTAATTGAGATGCTATGATCGGTGGAATAGTACAATCTTTTAAGTAGAATTTCTGTCTCGGTGAAACTAGCTGCTGAATTTTGTGAAAATGCATGAAACATGATAATTGCTAGTTAATTGTTATGTTTTGACCAAATTGCCCATGCGGGGAATACTTGCTATATAATTGTGGTGTTTTGACCAAATTGCCCCTGCGGGGAATAGTTGCTAGTGATGTACATTATTAATACATGACACGTAAATAATTGTTCACACATGTATCGTATCACAAATGTACTTGTTAAGTCACACACGATTCACAAACAAACACGAAACGTATCTTGTGCTTAGGAATTATGTGCCGGGTCTCGAGACTCGATATTAGTTCCGATACTTAGAAAATCTCCTTGTTGTTTTAGAACGCTAGAGAGAGTTTTCTGTGACGCGCATCACTTGGTGATTTATTTTGGGAATTCTTTGCAAACAGTGAGTTTCACTTACCCCTTTAAACTGTTTTAAACGCTTTTCACTTGGGGGAGATAACATACTCCGAAAACGCATTTAAGATCTTGTTAGTAAATTATATATCACTTGTAAAGGCTAAGTGGCAAACGAAACAATTGAAGTCCTACACATCGAACCGGTTATTATTTGGGTAATAGCGAGTCACTGTTGAGTAGTACTACTGGGTTTGACAAACCCCACCCAACGCTAAACTCGACTGGAGGTCGAGCGGGTGTAATTTTGGCTAACACATACCATGGTCTTGATGACCTGGTGGCAAGGCACTTGATAAACAGTCAGCTTCGGTGTCGAACACTTAGTAATACTTGTTGTATAGGCTAGCTACCTATCGATATATAATTGATTTAACACTATCTGGTAAACGCTAAACGCTAAACACAAAACGCTGAACGCAAACCGCTGAACGCAAAACGCTGAACGCAGAACGCTGAACGCAAAACGCTAAACGCTTTATTTTATATAAACTTGTGAACTCACCAACCTCGTGTTGACACTTTTAGTATGTTATTCTCAGGTAGCCGAGGCGGGCGCGCGGTATAGGATCATGCATGGTTTTTGAACATTCTGATATGCAAACATGTTTTTAACTATTATTACTTGGGTTTTTAAGTCGTCCTGCGTGACGCAACTGTCTTTTGGTTTTTACGCTTCCGCACTTAATTTCATTTAAACATTTTTATGGTTTGATTTTAACTAATGATTCCGATCCTGTTAGTTCACACCCTCTAACGGTAAAACTCCGTTAGTGGATTTTGAGGGTGTGACAGATTGGTATCAGAGCCATTGGTTATAGCGAACTAGAAGCTGCATGCATACTAGACTATAACCGCGACGACCCATTAGTTATAATGATACGCACTGCATATGTTTGTGTAGTCTTTGTTTTTCTTATCTCCTTACCTCATTCACTCATACGCGCGCATACACGGCTTACCTGTAGAGATGTCGACGCTACCATCATCATCATCCGATCATATGACTCATGCTCATGGGAAGGAGCCGCAGCTACCTACCTCATCGCCACCCCGTGTAGTCCCGGAACTGATTTTCCATTAGGATTTTAATTTATTTTTCTAATTCGTTAACTCATTCTTCATAACGAATTAAGTCTGATTCGCTATCTGATTCGTTACCTTGTATTTATGAACGGACTTAAATGTAAGCGAACATACATGTTAGGCAAACTTCACTTACGCAAATTTAACTTTAGCGAACTTAACTTAAGCGAATTTAACTTAAGCGAGCTTAGCTTAAGCGAACTTAGCTATACGCGAACTTGGATTCTGGCGAACTTAACAATAAGCGATCTTGTATAGCGAAGTTAACAGAAGCGAACTTATCAATGGGCGAAGTTAACAGCAACGAACTTAGCTGCGGGCGAAGTTGCCCAGCAGCAGCCACTGTTCGTTCTTGACCCCCCATAATCATCTTCGTTTCAACGTGTAATTCTTTGATATGATATTAACCAACCCGCAATCATTTCTATGGTCTTTTTAGGGTAAAACTTGGCCCGGAAAGGCATAAAGTTTGGACCTTTAGGCTTAAACGTTCAATACTAGGTCTAGGGTTTATTTTAAACGAGTTATATGCAGACGTAAGTTTGTTAAGTTCGTTTCTAAGATCAAGTCTGCTACTTTAATACTCGTTTATACCCGATCTACTCTAGGTTCAAGTTTCAAGGCTAACCATTCATAAAAATGTAAACTTTAAAGATAAAAGACATACCTTTACGTGTTTTAAGGTTACGGTTTAGCTTGGTTATGAACTTTAGGTCTTGTATCTATCTTGTACTACGAGGATCTATCAAGAATCGACGTTTGTTTGGCTCCGATATCACTTCTCCCTCTCACGGCCGTATATGTAGTGATATGTGTGTGTTTTTGAGTGTGTAGAGATTATGGAAGATGGAAATGAGAGTTAGGGTTTTAGGATCGTTTAGGGGGTATTTATATCCCTTAAGGCCCATGGACCTAAGGCCCATCTCACCCATTACTCCATCTTAATTAATCTAAGTCCATATTTCTTTCTTTATTTAACACTAATTAAATATTAACACACGATAATTTAACGCAACACTCTTTATTTAATACTAGAATTTTAGGATGTTACATCCACAACCGAAGAGGTTAGATTCCTTAAACTTTATTTTAAGCCCCGAACACATGTGAAAGAACCTCATGATCTTGGCCACATTTTTAAGATTGAACAAAGACTATTCTCCTAACAACATAGCGTTGTCAGTGTATAGAAGATGTGAAATGTAAGGTCCCCCTTTCAAAATCTGAATAATTGTAAAGATATTAAGAAACACGCCTTTTAGATCATACAAGTTAACCTTCCAACACAATAAGGAAGAGAAACGAAGAGAGTCTCGACCCTTTTGAGCATTGAAATTCAAAAAGTAGAGGACTTGTTCTCCAAAACCGAGGGTCTCGCCGATACAATACCCCGAACCTGCTTGCATCAAAGAACAGGAAACCCCATCTGATCTAAAACAGAGATTAAGAAGTCCCAGTTTATTTTATCACACGCCCTCTCGAAGTCGATCTTGAAAAAGAAAAAAAGTTTAACGACTTTTTTTTAGCCCATGCCATAATTTCATTGACAATCAAAGGTCCGTCCCGAATGTTATTGCCTTTTAGAAAGCCGACTGCATTTCCAAGGTCACCAACTTTAACACGTTTTTCAACTTAGCTAAAATTTAAGAAATCATCTACTGATAACCTCGACTACGGTGATTAACCGATATTTGTTTAAACTAACCTGGTCCAAAACTTTGGGAATAAGACAATGAAAGAGGAACCACACCCGTGGTTTATAATCCCCCCTTTCATGAATAGAAGCCAATATCGCTAAAAAGTCTACTACAAAAAATGTCCCATAAGTGTTTCATGAACCTGAAATTAAACTCGTTCGGACCTGGAGTATGATCCCTGTCGCACCCAAAACCGCCTCTTTTAACTTTTCTTTGGTGAAAACCAAAGTTAATTGCTTGGCATCCTCCTCAGGCAAAACCTTCATGTTAGAACATATCAAATCGACTCGCCAATCAACTAATCATCATTAAACCTTTTTCTAAGGAAGCCGAACATTTATTTCTTGATGAGTTTTGGTTTATCACACAAAGTTCCTCCTATATTCAGTCATGGAATAGAATTTATTTTTGCTTTTTTGTTGTTTACAACACCTTGAAAGTAAGCGGCGTTAACGACACCCATTACCTTGAGAGTTGTCTTAAGTTTTTAGTTTTCATTTCGTCTAACTCCGCAAGGTCTTTCAAAGATTCGGTTCTCACTCACTAATCTTCCTCTTTGATAAGATCCCTATTTTCCTATTTATAATCGAGATTCTCAAATTCGTTCTTTATGTTGGCCTTCTTAATAATGATGTGGTTCCAAAGTTTTTATTTGTTGGCCAAAGATATCTAGAGAGAAGCCATATTAGAAATCATAGGTTTTTTTGAAAGAGACTTGATCATTCGATCATAATATTTTCATTCATAAATAAACATTCAACATTCCCTGCAAATTGATAGCTTCCAAAACAAAATAGAAACTACCAGCTACTTAAGAAACTATCCAGTACCAAGGCCGATCATAAGGTGTAGCAGGGTGGTCGACGGCTACATGCCCGACACACCACTAGGCCCGAATTAGTTTTTTTTTTTACAAATTAAATGTTTTTTTTATTAAACAATATGTATATTTAGGGTTTAAACTCAATTACATAACCACTAGCTTGATCTAGTGACAAAAAATATTACTCTCAACTAAAAGGTTATTGGTTATAGTCTCATTTGAGACATGTTTAATACTATTTTTAAACAAATTAAAGTTTTTTAACACACCCCAAATTATAACCAAGTAAGCTCATATAAAAATTAAATTGTTTAAACCCAACAAAATACTCCTTCTACTTAAGGCCCAACAAAATTTCCGCTTTCGGCCCCCAATTTTTTTACCATTCTCGAAGCCGGCTCTGTCCAGTACTAATATTAAACGGAAAGAAATGAAACAAATTATTAATCGTGGGTGCGTGACAAATAAGATCGTGGTACACAATAAATGTCTCTCCAAAATTAATTGAATTTCTTAACTAACCTCAGGTACGGAGGCCCCTCCGACATGACAAACACACTGTCTAAAACGTGGCACATACTTTGTTTTACGGGGACCTATATCTCGAAGTCTCAACCTGCGCTAACAAATTAGTTTGTTTGTTTTGAAGGTAGAAACAACTTTCTAGACTTCGGTTCAAATCATTATGCAATTTATATAGTGTTTTTGTTATTTCTTGTAGTTCTAACGATATTATATTACAAGTTTCTAAAGACTAATTATAATATCTTTATCTCGTTATTATTTAGGTTTAAAGCTAGGATCGTTATGGTATATTTTTTAAAGTTAGGCTTAGCGTCTATTAAAGGGTTAGTTTAGATCATTAATATCCAATCTCTTTTTTATCTTTCTATTGTATGTCTCTGTATCACAAACAAAAATACTTGAGTTATAATTACAGTGTTGTATAAACCGCTAGTCGTTAGTCGGACGGTGGGGTAGAGACTATCGATTAATCGGAGTGGAATTTAATGTATAATTTTCAGTTTTTATACAAACACACACACACATTTTTTATATGTAAATTTCAGTTTTATAAATACACAAACATATTATGGTCGAAATCTCGCTGGAAACCACATGTTTCTGCCGGATTCTCGCCGGAAACTGCTAATGTTGGTTGGAATCTCATCGGAAACCGCTGATTTTGGATAGAATCTCATCGGGAACCGTCATTTTGGCTGGATTTGACCATTGGCCGATTAATTGGCCAACTAGCCCGAAATTAATAAGTAAAGTGAGGACTAACGATTAATCAGGCATTAATCTGTACATAGTAGAGATTTTTGCAACACTGGTTACAAACAAGATTCTTGAAGTACAATATTTATATTTTGAAGATTTTCACAAATTCTTTATATTTTGAAGATGGAGATAAAGATGAAAATTTGGATGAATATTGAATAAAAATAATAGACATCCCTAAAATATAGATATCTTGAAGGAAATAAAACAATGCAAGTACTCTCAATAATTTTGAAAAATAATTATATAGTAACATATGAAAAATCAAATATATTATCTATGAAAAATTATAATTGTTTGGAGAAATCACCACTATTGTTTTTATATGAAAAAATTTAACTATATGGAAAAAAAATTACCACTAATGTTTTTATAAACCAGCTATACATTTATGTCTACGTAGATTGTAGCCTATGTTTTATTATCACAATTTACCTTTAAAGTACAAAACCTAACCTTTATTTTACTATTTTTTGCAGTAGGCCATTGAAAAGGAAAATACCCACACCAGCTTAAGAGCATTCTTATCCCCTCCATCATCTTTATTCCTATAATTTAACAAAAAATCACTACTTTTTAAAATTTACCTTTCATTTTAGAAAACACCTCACATCCTATCCTCTAAATCTATCTCTATATTATTTTTTTATTAATTTTTCTCTTTCTACTCACTTACAATATTAACTACTTGCTATTTTGTCATATTATATTCTTCTTTTAAAAAGTTTCTAAATATTTAAAAAAATCGAATTAAACATTAAACGAACCAAACTCGGCTCAAACTCGTGAAGTATTCTTAACCAAACATTATAATCAATATATGGATTTAAAATGATATAAGCTATCTATTTATAATTTATAGTAGTCTGAATTTCCATTTATACACTATATGACTGACAAAAAAATATGGAAGTTATATACAAGTGAAAATGGCAACTGACTATGTTTTAACGATAAAAAAAAGGAAAAACAAGTTTGACTATTGAACATCTAGAGAAGCATTACAAAAGCATTAATCAGTCAAACAAAAGATTAACAAAAGCAATAAATTGTTGGTCGGGCCGGGTCGTATCCGTTGCACACTCCTAACACATTACAAGCAAATGACCCAAATAGATGCAAATTAAAACAAAAGTTGAGCTAATAAGTTATGTTCTTACATAAACAATTCTAATGATCATCACATAGCATGCTTCTAACTCAAACCAATAACATTCACGAAATACTAAAATATAACGCGATATCGTTTATTGTTGAGAATAGAGTAGCCATTGATGTTCAACTAGATCTTCTTGAAGTTGATGATGAGCCGAGTTATCTCTAATACGAAGATGACGTTCAATGAAGTCCATAACTCACATGTATGAGTGCGCGACAATTCAGGGAGATCATCATCAAGTTGATCATACTCCATATTAAGATTGTCACCATCATCACGTTCATCTTCAATGATCATATTATGAAGAATAACACATGCTTTCATTATATTTGTTAGCACACTCACTTTGAACATTCGTGAAGGTCTCGAATGATTGCAAATCGTTGTTGAAGTACTCCAAATGCTCGATCGACATCTTTTCTTACAGATTCTTGTGCTTTTGCAAAATGTTTGTGCTTGTTCCCTCTTGGTGCTGGAATCATCTTTACAAAAGTTTGCCACTTAGGATAAATGCCATCTGCAAGGTAATACCCCATAGTATAGTCGTTGCCATTAACTGTGTAATTGACTGGAGGAGCACGCCCTTGCGCAAGTTCCGTGAAAATGAAAGACCTCTCTAGCACGTTAATGTAGTTATGTGGAACCGGGCATGACAAAAAATGCATGCCATATCCAGAGATCATATGAGGCAACCGCCTCTGAAATAATAGTAGGTTCACGAATGTGGCCAGAGTACATACCTTTCCAAGCTGTGGGACAATTTTTCCACTTCCAATGCATGCAGTCGATGCTTCCGAGCATTCCAGGGAATCCCCGTTGATCCGCAACAGCAAGCAATCGAGTAATATCATTGGTGTTTGGTGAACGTAGATATTCAGTTGAAAAGATATTTACTATCGTCTCACAGAATTTTTTGAGGCTCTCCATTGCGGTGCTCTCACCAATGCTTATGTATTCTTCCATAAAATCTGTGGTAACCCCATATGCCATCATTCTAAGTGCTGCAGTTATCTTTTGCATAGAAGATAAACCGAGTCTTCCGACATTATCTCTTCTTTGGACAAAGTATGGCTTGTGAGTCACTACCTCATTTAGAATACGGAGAAATAAAGGACGACGCATACGAAATCTTCGTCGAAATAGATCTGCAGGATATATGGGATTTTCTGCAAAATAATCGCGATATAGACGCTGATGTCCCTGAATATGATTACGCCGAATAAACCTACGACGCTTGCGAATACATTGTCCTTCGCCATCTTCGTTAAGATCAACATCACTATCATCTTCAGAAGATATGTATGTTAACAATTTGCGAAAGAATGTACGAGGCATGTGATCAAATATGCAATTAACTCAACCTGTCAAAATATATACGAGTTTTATCAACGCCAAAGATGAAATATGTTGCAACAACTATATTGCTTTTTATTTGTAATTCACAAACAAAAAATGAACAAATAAGCTGCTGATCATGCAAGTTTTTGCCATGAAACTGGAATTATAATAAAGCTACACATTCTGTAATGAAATGATTAAGTAATTTCACGAGTCGCTTCAATTTTTCTCGGCATTATAAATGTTGGATTGTTGGCAATTGCTAGACCTATCTGCATGCCACTTTTTGTTTCTCCTTGCAATTATACCCAATTCATGGGTAAACTGCCACAAATGACAACCCAGCCGTCATAAGACTGACAAAGCGCAGTTATAAGAGCATCAGAATGACAACAGTTTACCTTTAACCAGTCAAACAATGTGCAGTTACATAGAGAAGCATTATAAAAGCATTGATAATATAATAATGTATTCAAGTAATTTATAATATGGAAGCTATTATAAACTGTTCGGTTTTAATGGATGGAATGGGAATGCTCTTAGGGTTAGGGCGATGAGCAAATTTAAAATCTTGATCGTCAATTATTAAAACTTTAGGCCTTTTTATTGCTACATCATTGGTGTAAACGACCAAGCTTGAGCTCGGCTCGTTTTCACTTACTGAAGCTCGAGCTTGGGTGGTACGGTTCGTTTGCACCCCTACACGCAGTTAATCAAAGTAATCATTTATCATGATCGTTTTTTCATTATCATCTTCGTTCCATAAATGTTGAAGATTGTAGTATACATTCACAATGAACCATGTGTTTTAGTCTATTAACTTAAAAGATTTAAACAATTTTTTTATTTGCAGGTCAATGTGTTTGTGCAAATAATTTCATCAATTCAGTATCGAGTAATCAAGCAAAGTGCCGATGATGCATTCTACGAGTTGCAGAACCCTGCTGAACAAATTCAAGCTTATGTTTTTATGGTAAATATACATTTTTTTGTCCAAAATTGTAAAATCTTTAATAAAAATCTTATTCTTTTAAAGATGGCTTTCGTCCCAGTTGTACTTGCACAAGTTCCAAGAATGACCTTGGATTAACTCTTTGAACAGAAAGATGAAGTTGCAAAAACAGTATTGAAGGAACTTAAGAAGGTATATTACTATATTGTATTAGCAATATATTTATGGTTTAGAACCTTATGAAATTACAATTGTGTCCCTAATATATCAGGTGATGGGAGAATATGGATACATGATAGAGCACATTCTAATAGTGGACATTATACCTGACCCCTCTGTGCGTATAGCAATGAATGAAATCAATGCAGGTACTTATTTGATCTTACCTAATTTGGGCATTAATCTATTTTGTGTATTTAATGTTAATGAGCGAAAATAATAATATCTGCAGCATAAAGGCTTCAACTTGCTAGTGTATACAAGGGTGAGGGTAAATTACATGAAGATAGTTGGAATCCTATAATAAATATAATGAAATTGAGCGATAAATAGAGAGAGGTGTACCTATTGCAGCTTGTATCTGTGAACACAAGGGCACCAATTGCTTCGATTCGAACCGGGACTCTTTGATTTTGGTATTTTATTTGCTTCAGAGGGAATGGAGATGGTAAAGAGGGCTGACGATTTTGCTTCAGAAAGAATCAATTGCCTTTGGTTTACTTAGAAAGGCCGATGAACCCTAGAAAGATGAGCGGGAGAAGAAGTGATGAGGCGGGTGAAAGTATGATAGCAGTTGAGAATTGAGATAGAGTGTGCTACAGTAGCTTTTCATATATGAAAAGTTACTGTACAATATTTTCATTATTTAGAGATGAAGAATATGAATAGGGGATAGGATGGAGTGAGTAATTGGATGATTTTTTTAAATTATAAAGATAGTGGGTGTTTTGATGGTTGGGATGGGAATGCTCTAAGGTTGGGTATCCTTATCAGGATTATCTTCTTAATAACCTCTAGGCTAAGAATTTGAATTCTACTTTGCTTAACTTCTGATAATCTTGCATAAACCGAAGCCATTAGCCTTGCCACACGAAGATCTCCCCGACGTGAGAATCATTACAGGTTTTACATAATAGAAGCAAAAGTAAAGTGTAGGTCAGAGACTCAAAAGTATGGAGATTTTGTGTCCGTTTAGTTATCTTATTATGATATATTTATACCAGTAGTGTTATTCAGTAACCCAATTAATCATTATTGTAAGTTAGAAAAACCATAATCAACCCCTTAATTTAATATTTATTTGTTCAAAAGCAAATAGAGTTAAAATCAATTTTGATTGTAACTAAATCTAACTCTAAAGACTTTAATATAAAGTTAAGAGTTTTGGGATGTTCAAGTCCCACTTGTAACAAAATACACATGTAATAATAATAAAATAGAGGGTTTCGGGTTAGACTATGAGGTTTTCTTACCTATGGTGGATTTCCTTATAATAGTGGTGGAAAAAAAAATGATCAGATGAATCAGTGGTCCGTTAGTGATCTAAATAACCGTTATAAAAAAAGAAAAAGAATAATATTATCTTACAAGTTCGTTGTTAGTAATAATCAATGTTTAAACGTTTCAATTAAATTAATCAATCAAAGCGTTACCTTTTCTTTTTTAATATACCATGGAACCTGCACATGTGAATATGCTAATATGGTATGGTATACCCTTATTAGTTATTACACATTTCGTTTAAACTTTCATATGTTGGAAATCTGACCACAACAAACTAAAACATTTATGAATGATTTTAGCATAAATAAGTGTAAGAATAATAAAAATATATATAACATGGTTTATTCGATCCATATGAGTGGGCAGTCTATTATCGAACAAAAGAGTTATTATATAGATCAACGTTGTAAAAGTAGGCCTTCAAGAGTACTCGTTATAAGGTATGGCGTCGATGAGAGTTTCTTTAACTCCGTCTAGTTACTAAGAATCGGTCAAATATGGTCAAACTTAGCTATAATCACGTATAGTCGGTTAACTTGGGCTGATTTTGACATAAAAAATAGAACATAATTCGTATTTGTATACTATTTAAAAAAGAATATCATCTTTTTTGTTTAATGATGATCAAATATAGAATAATTTAGTACTTAAAAATGTATCTATCATTTATACTCCTATTTTGTTATAAATATTAGCATACTTATGATATTTGACGTATATATAATATTCAAAAAATAATTTTCTTTATATTTACAATTTTCGAGTACTCCCTAAGTACTCTGAGTACACCCAACTTCCCTATGAGACCAACCTTAGGTCCGCCTAGCGACTTTTGCAACCTTGATATAGCTATAGTTGCCATTACTTGGTTATATAACAATAAAACTAGAGTTAACATGCGTTCTGGGGCTGCACGGCACCTGATCTATTTGACATCATTAAAGATGTGTTCTCAAACTATTATAGATTTATAGCAACGTTGAAGTCAAAAACTTATTAGACTCCATAACTCATCATATTCAGTTATTGACCGAAACAAACATTTAACAAAGTTTATTTTAATTATATCGTTTACTGCTTTTAAAGTGCTAATGGTACAGACAACAGACCGTGTTAAAATAACCAGCCCAAACAGCCAAGCTGGCAAAACCAGACATTTTGGCCGGTCCGAACGAGCAAAACTAATTAGTTTCTTCAATAACTCTAGTCACCAATTAGTCCAAAAATTCTGTTAAAACCGATCTAAACAAATGGTGAACACCCTTTGATCCGTGGGGTTTTTCTCTTCATGTTCAATGTTCACTCAAACTTTTAGTACCCATGTGCATGAAGTTGCAACTATAAGGGCTTGTTATTCTCTTGTTTTTTTTTCTACTTTATTTGATTCCCCTTTGAAGAGAACAAATCCTTACAAATTGCAACTATACATATAGATAAATATTATACACGTGTACGCGTGCCACACACACATATGTATGTATGTATGTATGTCTGTATATGTGTATATATATAGAACGTATCAACCATACCACCAACAAGCATTCATAAGCTACCCAATAAAAGGAAAATGAAGTTCCAAATGCTTGTTGTCTTCTTCCTTCTTCTATGTGCTCAATTTCTATCCACCTTGGCTCTTGAATCTGAAGGTAAGTTTCCTAAAATCTTTTACTTGTTACTTACACATCTTTTAATAAAAAAAGCTTCCGAGAGACCGGACTTGTTTAGTATTTTGTATGTAAATCTTGTAGAGGCCGAGAAAAACCTGATCAATGTAAAAGGGAATAGCTTTAACAAAGAAGAAGGCTTGAAGCAAGATGCATTCGTTTTTTCAAAGGCGAGTAAGGGCAAAGGTTCAAATGGTGGCCAAAACGATCATACTAAGCAAAGCAACGCAATCTCGAGCTTCATAAAGCCAAGTACATACGTTTCAAACGTTGGTATTGGTGTTATTGTCGCCTGTTTGATGTTTGTTATCGACTTCTAGATAATTAGCATGCTAAAACTATAAGATCTACTTTATTTTGTTCGGATTGTTTGATCAAAATGGGGTTTTCGAATGTTGTATTAATTTTGTTTTTATACTTTGTTTGATTTAATGAGTACTTCATATGTGGCTTGGATTAAAAATTCTGTTATAATATATATTATAGTTTTTGGATTTTTCTCTCGTATCTTTGCAAATATGTACAGTAATCAAGGGTAAGATATTAATGGCTAATGTTGAAATTCTAAAGTCTCAAGAAATAAGTCGCATATATGTTTGTGGCATGTGAACGTGTGAAGCTTAGAAACATAATTGAAATTAAACATTTGGTTAACAAATTGAGATCTTTATTTGGCCATACTAGGCTTATAACACTAGGCTTGTTATGTCATATTCGGCTCATTAGTTAACAACTATATGGCGATAGAATAACTAGTCAATGGTCCCACAAAAATTAAGGCCAAACCCTGAAGGCCAAACAAGTTTAATTATTCAACTCGAGCTCGAATCATATTTTTATTCATGAAAAAAAAAATCAACCGCTCATTAACTTTAACCCTAACACACTTAAATTCGTGTAGTCTAAACATAAACCATCGAATCATATTTTTATTCATGACAAAAAAAATCAACCGCTCATTAACTTTAGCCCTAACACACTTAAATTCGTGTAGTCTAAACATAAACCATTTAAAAACATATGTTAATATGTTGTATTTACGCGCTGATGACTTTTTTTTTTTTTTTGGTTTAGTTTGGATGCAATTAAACCGATACTGGCCAAATTCACGGCAGTTCGCCGAAGCACATGGGTTTTTGTTTTGTTTTTTAATAAGTTAATTAGTTGTATTTGAGCGTTGATGAATTTATTTTTTGGTTAGTTCCAATGCCGTAACTTAATACCGGACGAATTCACATCGACTTGCAGCTGCATTGCTCTGATTTTAGTACTAACCAATTACATATCGTTTTAATATATTCCTCCTAAATTATGCAAGTCACAATACTATTCTGTGTGTTTGTTTCTTTAGGTTCATTGTTGTTAGTTGTTACCATTAACTAACCGATGCCGTCCGAACTTGGTTCGTTACACCACCGCAACGCACCGGTATAAGTTATCTACTTTATGTTAAAACACTTAAACCAACGTAAAGAAGATGTGGTGTGCAACTTTTATTTATTTATTAAACATAAAATTAAAGCAAAATGAACCGAATCTCATACCCGTGATTTATTCAAGTAAGTTATACATTTATAAATTATCACCATCTTGTTGATTGCATGATGCTGTTGCTTTGAGTGTTATATATAAGCAAATAACATAGAACACCTGAACACCCATGTTTCACGCCCAGTGTGATTCTGTGAAGCACTACAACATTTTATCATTAATTCACTTTTTAATGGAGCATAAAGAATGACTTTCAGAATTAAAAAAATAAAAGATATAAACATTATAAATTCATGCCTGAATTCAGTCGGCATGCTTTGAGAAAACATCAAGCAGTTTCATAACATTCAAAAGTAGTCACTGGTTTTTTAAAAGAAGAAGCAGTTTCACAACATTTGTTCTCAGTTTCATAATATAAATTCATGCCTGAATTCAGTCGGCAAGCAGTTTCATAACATTCAAAGCAACAGAATCATGCAAAACCGAAAATGAGCTACTTTCAAATAGGGGAGTGTGTGGTGTAGTTTGGTACGGTTATTGACTAAACAACCGAACCAAAAACCAAACTTTCGGTTTTATGGTTTTTAAAAACCGTTCGGTCTCGGTTTTTGGGTTCGGTTCGGTTTTGGATGCGGTTTTTTCGGTTTTGCTAATCGAGGAGACCCCAATCTGCGGTGAGACTAACCGGTCGTGTTCTTCTTTGATTCTTTGCAGGGTAGGAAGCTTTGATAATCACATACTCTTGAACCACCATACTATTATTGTTAGCTATATTCGTTGTAGCAACAAGTGGGGCCTACCGTGAGGCTAACGCTACTTAAAACAACAATTCCGGTAGCTTTAGTGTTGGTGCATGATGTCAGTAGTTCAGTGTCGAGTGTCTGTAATCATGTTAGTTAGATTTGAGTTTTGTATGTAAGCGAAGTTGCTAACAAGTTCGCTTATATGGGCGAACTTGTTAGACAAGCGAAGTTAGGGACAACTTCGCCTGAACATGCCAGGCAAAGTTGTCGTGTCTATATAAGCTATTTGTTTACGGCTTATTCATTATTAGATAGAGTTTAGTTTATTCGTGTATTCGAGTCAGAGAGTTTTGTATTCAGTGATCATAGTATCACGTGTTTACGGTTGGAATACAACGTGTGTTTGATTATCGTATCGTGTGTTAGCTCGTATTGTTTTCTATACTCGTAACGTCTTACGTAGGGATTCCGCACCTACGTAGAACGCGATATCTCGTGTAGATTCGGCTGGGAACCTACAATTGGTATCAGAGCTTTTGCTCGATTGTGTGGTTCGAGATTATCACGCGGGTGTAGAAATCTTTCCGTTCGACTATTCGCGGGACGAGTTTTCTGAGTTTTTGTGCTATACTCACCTCCTACAATCATAAACAACCCATAACACCTTCACAAACCTCGAAAAACCCAGAAATCTAATCTGCAGAAAGTTCGTGTTCATCAGGCGAAGTTGCCGTCACTGTTAGTAGGGTTTCGGCGAAGATATAAGGTTAAGCGAAGTTATCCACAACTTCGCCTACCTCTTCAAGTTCGCTTACCTCAAGCGAAGTTACCCACAACTTCGCCTACCTCCCAAGTTCGCTCAACTTAAGCGAAGTTATTCTCAAGTTCGCCAATCCGGCGAATTTAAGAAAGTGAGCGAAGTTACAAATTCACTCGAAGTTAAGTTTTAAGCGAAGTTATCCACAACTTCGCCTACAGTGCTGTTTGAAAATAAAATTTTTGATTTTCGGATTTCTTTGAGTTTTGTGAAAGATGTCTTCGATAAACATTACCGAACAGGTAAAGATGGAAGTAGAAGCGGGTTCGGCTACAAAGGCACCTAAGATGCTTAAGAAAACCGATTATGTAGCGTGGAAAGATCGTTTTGAACAATATGTCAAGTATCAAGATGCTAAGATGTAGGTGTGCATACAAGATGGTTACATTCCACCTACTGCTGAGTATGAGGGTCGTGATCAGATCAAGAAATACAAAGAGATGGAAGAAGAGGAGAAGAAAATGTATGAGGCCGAAAGCAAAGCTCATGCAGCAATTACAATGGCTCTTCCACAAGAGATACTTCACACCTTCCGAAAGTATAAAACTGCTAGAGAGCTTTGGGAAGCACTTGAGAACCGGTTTGAGGGCAATGTGGGAATTCGTGCCTCGAAAATTAAACTTCTAAAAACCCAATTCTCGGTCTTCAAGTATCTAAAGAATGAATCACTTGATGATATCATCACTAGATATTATCATCTGATGACTGAACTCAGCAACTATTCAATTGTTTACAAAGAAGATGAGATTGTTGAAAAGCTTCTTGATGCTCTCCCACCGAAATGGGAGATGTATACTGTGTTGATGAGAGAAGACAAAGACTTTGCTAACTATGACCTGGAGACAGCAGTTAACAAGCTAAGAACGTTTGAACTGAACATGGTACGAAAGGAGACACCTACCGATCAGGTTCAAGATCCGGGTATGTATGGTGCAAAGGTTAACTCAGGATCAAGTTCGAAAACTGAATCATCTGCTTATTACTCTAAGGGAGAGTCAGGCGCTAACTCAACACACGAAGGACATGTATCTCTCAACATGAACGGTGATGTGTGCTTTGTAGCTGGAGGATCAAATGCTTCTCAACCTTAAGCGACCAAGAGTAGTTTTTCCCCAAGTGTGTCAAACAACAACTACTCGAAGATGCCCATGAGTGTTAAATCTGCTGAACAGCAGTTTGCTCTCTATGCATCTTTTATTGCTTCGTATGAGAATTACATTCAGGGTAAGATTGTTGATCCTGCAATTTTGGATGAAGACTATGATCAGATCGATGCTGATGATCTGGAGGAGATGGATCTGCAGTGGCAGATGGCTATGATTGTCAGAAGGGTTAAGAGGTTCATGAAGAAGACTGGCAGGAAGTTTGTCTGAGAGAGACCAGGGTTTGATAAGTCGAAGGTACGCTGTTACAACTGTCAGCAGAATGGCCACTTTGCAAAAGAATGCAAAAATGAACGTGTAGAACGCAGTCAAAACAGATCTACACAGCAGAGTGGTAGTGGTAATGACTATAGAGCCATGATTTCCAGACAGAACGAGGAGTACAACTGGAATCTGCATGTTGAAGAAGTATTTGAACAGGCCAATTTGGCAAAAATCGAAACTGCAGATAGTAAGAAGGGAACTGGCGAAAATGAAGCTTACATGACAGATGTGGCAGACCAGCTCTCCGAGGTAAGTACCGAACTCCCTTGTACTAAGTGTGAACATCTGTCTGAACAACTGACAACTATAACTGATCAGTTTGTTAGTTTGGATGCGCAATTTAAAACTTTAAAAGAAGATCATCATTTCACTAAAGCTAGAGAAAATAGTTACAAAGTAAAAATTAAAGCTAGTGAGAAGGATATTAAAAGTCTTAAAGCAAAGCTTGCTGAAAAAATTCAAGTGATTGATCTTAGCTATGAGGTTCTAGAAGAGAAAACCAAACTAATAGCTGAAAGGGAAAAATAGATAGCTGATCACCAGGTAAAAGTGGTGGAACTTAACAGGAAACTTGAGCAATTCAGAAATTCCTCCGCTATACTTGATCACCTCGTTAGTGATCAAGGTTCCCCAAAAAGGGGAGGAATTGGTTATCATGAAGTTCCACCACCTTTCAATCATAATTACACTTATGACCCTAGTAATCAGAAATCTGTTGATGTTGACTATGGTCAGACAGTTCCAGTTCAAGTTACTATTAAAGAACCAGAAGTTAGTAAGCCTGTTGCAAGTGTTAAGATTTCTGCTCCGAGTCCAGTCTCATCTAACTCAGACAAGTCCTCTGAGTCGAGTGAGACAAAACAAGAGGAAGTGTTACCAAAAAGTGGAGAGAAAAATAAAACACCTGAAAATAAGTCTCCACTAAACCCGTATGTCCCACCATATGTGAGACAAACGGGCAGTAATACAGCCTCAACATCTAAGACAACTTTTGATAAGAAAGTTGAACACAGGAGTTGTTTTAGATGTAATAAATTAGGACAGCTTGTTGCTGATTGCCCTCTGAAGCAGAAATTTAGAGGTGTGAGGACTTCAAAATCTGAGAAAAGAACTAACGTTAATCAATATAATGGTAAAAATGAAAACCCATCAAATTTCAGAAAATGGACTAATCAAGGTTTTCAAAGAAATAGATCTCAGTTTTTCACTGCTAACAACCAAACCTTAAGTAATAATTCTTTTAATTCACGAAGGTTTGGATGGTCTCATAGTCAACCCACAAGAAGGTATCCTGTTAGGACTCACAGAAATTATTATGATACTAACTTTGGACAGCCAAGGTACGGAATGTATCGACCCAAGACCAATCAGTCTTGGGTCCCCGGATTTTAATCATCTGCTTTAATCGTGCAGGAACAGTTGAACAGGGCTGCCAACAATCAATGGGTTGTGGATAGCGGCTGTTCCCGGCACATGACGGGTAACAAGAAATTGTTACAAGACTTGAAACCTGTTCAAGGAGGAAGAGTGAGTTTCGCAGGAGAGAGCGGTGGAAGGATTACAGGAATAGGGACGGTGTCGAATGGAAAGATGACTTTGGAGAAAGTAAATTTTGTTGAAGAACTGAAGCACAATCTGCTGAGTGTTTCGCAGATTTGTGACAAAGACTACACCGTACATTTTACAAAGAATGAAGCGATTGTGTTGTATCCTGGTTTTAAGATACCAGAGGATTGGATTGTTATGAAGGCTCCAAGAGTGAAGAATACGTATATCATGGACATGAGGTCTACTGAGATGGCCACAGAAGAATCGTGTCTTCTGTCAAAAGCAACTGAATCGGAGTCCGAGTTGTGGCATAGGAGAATGGGGCACATTCATCTTCGGAAAATGAACTACCTTGTCAAAAATGGGCTTGTGCTGGGTGTTCCCTTGAAGAATTTCAACTTTGAAGACAAATGTTTATCATGCAAAAAGGGAAAGCAACACAAGAAATCCCATCACACCAAGAAGGTCAATTCAATTGTCAGTACCCTAGAATTACTTCACATGGATCTCTTCGGTCCCGTGAATGTAAGAAGTCTAGGAGGAACATCTTACTGCTTGGTGATCACTGATGATTTCTCTCGATATTCCTGGGTATATTTCCTGAAGTCAAAGGATGAAACAGTGCAGATGGTAAAGAATTTGATTACCAAGGTTGAGAATATCATGGGGAAACGGGTTAAATTCATCAGGAGTGACAATGGAACTGAGTTCAAGAACTATGAGATGGAGATCTTCTGCTTACAGAATGGGATAGAACACCAATACAGCGCACCGTATACATTATCTTTGCTGCATCAAAAGTCTCCATGTGTCAGGAGTTTGAGGCCGTCATGAAGAAGAGATTTGAATGAGTGCTATGGGTGAACTAACTTTCTTTTTAGGATTGCAGGTTGATCAGAAGAAAGACGGGATGTTCATTCATCAGACGAAGTATGTCCATGATGTTCTCAAACGCTTCAAGATGGAGGACTGCACTCCATATGATACTCCAGTCTGCGTCAATCACAAATTGGGTGCTGATTCAGACAACGATGCAGACGTGGACCCAACCCAATATCGGGCTATTATAGGTTCTTTAATGTACTTAACTGCTTCTAGGCCTGATATAATGTTTGCAGTTTGTCTTTGTGCACGCTTTCAGGCAAACCCAAAAGAATCTCATTTGAAGGGTGCGAAGAGGATACTTCGGTATCTCAAAGGCAAGCCGAAGCTGGGGTTGTGGTACTCGAGAGGAGGAGACTTGGAGCTAGTCGCTTACACAGATTCTGATTATGGAGGGTGCAATCAGAGTCGGAAGTCTACAACTGGTGGATGTCAGTTTCTTGGTGGCAGACTAGTGTCGTGGCAATGCAAGAAGCAGACCTCAGTCGCAATTTCAACCTGTGAAGCAGAATACATGGCAGCATCCAACTGCTGCTCCCAGGTTCTTTGGATTCAACAACAGTTGCGCGATTATGGTCTGAATTTCTCACTTACTCCTATTTGCATTGATAACACTGCTGCTATCTCAGTAACTAACAATCCCGTAAAGCACAGTAAAACTAAACATATTGACATACGTCATCATTTTATACGGGATTGTGCTGAGAAGAAACTGATTGAGCTCGAAAAGGTTGACACGTTAGATAATTTCGCTGACTTGTTCACGAAAGCGTTTGACAAAACTAGATTTCAAAACCTTGTTGAGCTGAATGGGATGATCAATCCCGAGTAACCATGTCATATGTTTGTGTTTGAATTAAAAAAAAAAACAAAAACAAAAAAACAAACGTCACTATCGCTTAGAATTATGTCGGTTGCCTCAGTTTGAAGGACATGTCTTCGGATATGTTTGGTCCTCATTTCTACTTGTAGAATATGAGGATAGCCATTAACCAGATGACTGAAAGTGACCGGGGCGGTTTATGATGTGTTTTCATTCTTTCGCTGAAAATTAGTCGATCATACTTAGTTAGAAGGACACATACTAGTATGTGGTCGGTCCAGCTGATCCATTGGATCTTCGGGATAGCCGTTTCCCTGAAGACTTTGATTTGGTCGGGGCGATTGATGTTAAATTTTTTCTTTTAGGGAGATGAAATTATTTTTCAAATCTATTACTTCGTAAGAAGTACCTTTACTATGGTTAACAGAAAATTGATCCAACCTTGGAAAGTGATAGATATACTGATTCTGTGTGCTTAACTAGTGAAGTTATTAGGCCTAAAAGACTTTAGAACAGTCATTGTATGTCATGGTAGATTTTTATGGTGCGTAAAAATAGAAGTGATACTAACTAAATCTACTCGATTTTATGTGGAAACTCCTTAAGAGTTGTGCATGTCTTCATACATATCTTTCCGAATGATAGGCAGAAAAGCGATTACCCAGTCATACATGAGCCCGTGAGTGTTCTGATCCCCGTGAAGATAGCGTGTCAAGACGCTGCAGTGATCCAGATTCGGGACTTGCAGTTGTTTTCTACGTGAAGTTGTGTATATACATGTTAAATAAAAAAAAAAAAAAAAAATTTCTAGAGTTCATAATGTTAGATTATCAATCAAGACGCAAGAAGGTGAACGGGAAGCAGAGTCTAAGATCGAAGAGTAATTACTACTTAATCAGACACTACGGGTGAAGGTCAATTCGGGGTGACTTGGGGAAAGCCAAATACGCCTTGAGGATAGATAGGAGGCATCATAATCTCTGAGTTGTTGCCCACTTATGTTTTGAGCTTAATTGAACCTAACCCGTATCACAGAAACAATGAAAACCATTTTAAGTAGATTACATGCTTACAACCTGTTTCTTTATGTCATAATACAGCTGAACACGGATCTGTGTGACAGTCACGTAATTAGTATGATTCCTGTTCGGATCTTTTCTAAAACATGGTAGTCCCTGTCGAGACTGAAATTTGATCCCGTGTACTTTAATTTTTCAAATTTTTGTTACTTTTGTAATTGTTTGATTTTATACCTGGTTACTTGGTCTTGATCGTATCATTTAACGCTTTAAAGGATGTTTTTAAAACTTTATTGGAAATTGTTCAAAGTATAGGGGTTTGTTTTGTAAATACTGGCGAACTTGTTCATAACTTAGCCTGGAATAGGCGAAGTTATCGATAACTTCGCCTGTACTAACTTTGACCCTATATAAAGAAGTTTTAAGGTCAGACGATTTATTATTTTCCAAAAACCAGCGAACTTACTGTCAACCTAAGCGAACTTATCGATCATGTATTCTCAATCATCTGTGTTCTTATTTCGATTCCAATCCGTGATTAAAGGTGTGTAAGGTTTCTAGTTTCGTATAATCAATGTTTTTGAGGTTGATCATCGGTCGTTTCGACTCGATTATCGACCTCGTCTTTCGAAACCTTAAACACCCGATTTCAAACTTGTTATTACGTGATAGTAATTTACTTGAACGTCTAAAACTTCATAAAATCATGTGTTACGGAGTCCTCGATCTCCAAAATCATCATCTACACGTCGTTCGATTATCCTAACTGTTTCCGATTCGAATTCGGCGAAGTTACAGTTTAGGCGAAGTTATCCGTAACTTCGCCTGAGGTTTAACTTCGCCTGATTATTAATTTTTGAAACAGTTTATGAGGCGATGTTGTGGTTAGGCGAAGTTATCATTAACTTCGCCTGGACCTTTGTACTTAACAGTTATTAGACGAAGTTCAAGTTGAAGGGAAGTTGTTTCCCAACTTCGCCCCACTTTTAACTTCGCCTGTATAGAATAGATCACAACTTCGCTCATGGTAACAGGCGAACTTGTGATTCGCTTTGACGTTTATCTAACTTAACCTGTTTGTTGTAGATATGGCTGTTGTTGCTGGAGCAGGTGGTGCAGGCGGTGATGACGGAGGTGATAACCAGAGGCAGTTCTTCCCGGGTCACAACATGTACATAACATTAGACCCGGAGGCGAGCGGAGTTGATGATTTCCGCGAAATCATCACTTTTCTTTTACGCTCGCGGATATTCCACGCGATTACAACAACTCTGCCGATATCCTTGCCCAACATTGAGGATTTTTGGCAGACTGTGGAATATGACTGTAGAGTCGAACCCCCGGTGATGCGCGCAACAGTCAACAATCAGATTGTTCAGTTCTCTTCTGAACAAATCCGGGCGGCTTTACGATTTGGGAATGAGACAAGGGATGACCCGACAGAGTTTGTAGCTCCTTTCCGTGATGGAGCGTTTTTGAGAATGGGATACTCTGGTCCCTTGGGGGATACGCAGAGGAGGAAAGGATTTTTACTTGACCAGTGGCGCTTTCTCATGCATGTTATGATCGTTTGCATGTCAGAGAGAAAGGCGGGCACTGATGGCATGGGCGCGACCATGCAGTCAGCGATGACTGCTCTGACGTACAACAAGCGATACAGCTTTAGTCAGATGGTCTTTTATAAGATTGATCGTCAAAGAAGAGCGATGGCGCGTGAGCGATTTATCATGTATCCAAGATTTCTTCAAATGATCTTGAATCATGTTGCTCCAACGCTTCCTCACCGCCGTCCGATCCGATACGTTGAGAGTGTGAATAAACGGATCTTCGCCCAATGTAGATCCTCCAGTGCGAGGAGCAAACCTGAGCTCCGTCCTCGCCATACTCCACTTTTTGGGTACTTGATCAACCCGGGGTATGTGCCTGCTCGTGGGGACGAGTTTAGGGACCCGGCACCACAACAGGCAGGAGCACCTCAAGCTATACATGCTGCTCCTGTTGTGTCACCGGAGGAGAACGTGGACCTTGATGCAGAATTTGGTGGTCAAGGCTTCTTTGATATGGATCGGGTGGATCCAGAGGAAAACGTACAGGTATCGGTAGCCCAAGTGTCGACTGTGAATGTTACTAGGACAGCTGCTACGAAGGCTGGTTCTGATTCTGATGATGAAGTGGCAGAGGCAAGAAGGATTATGGTAACTCGAGAAAGACTACATGGGAAAAGAAAGAGAACAGATGATGACAGCGAGTCAGATTATGAGGAAGAGGTACAACAGTTGATCCGGAGGTCAAGAAGGGAACGAATAGGTGCAGGATCGGGAGCCGGTGAGAGCTCTAGGGTGGTACGTTTCACTCCACCAGCACTATCCGGTATGACAATGGTTCCCTCATCACTACAGGTTACAAGGCCAAGCGCTACGGTTGTTCCCGTGGTGGCTACCTCATCTACATTTGGCCTCCCACCCACTACTTTCCAACTTTCGGCTCCTGAGATCGTTTCATTGCCGCCTCCGACTGTTACTCCATCGGGGGTCGTGGCACAATTTATAGAGTCGACTGTTGTGGCCACTGCAGGGTTATCGGTGACGATACCACATGCGGTTACGTCTATTTCTACTTCTGAGGTCCCGGTGACATCGGAAATCCCTCCTCAGTACACTCAAGATATATCACATATGAGGTTCGATTTCGATGCAACGCTATCAGACTCTGAACGAATAGCAGCACTTGAACGGGTCGTGGCAGAGCAGTCAAGCATTAATCTTAACCAGACCCAGGCTATTCAACGCCTAGTTGCAGAGAATCAGATGCAGTCGTCCCTGCTGGTACAACATGGAAAAATCATAGATGCTTTCAAGGAGTTCTTGGCATCTCAGGGGGAGACGAGCTGTAAAGGCGATGAGTTGAGAACCAAGAGACGAAATGATAGAGACGATGATCCCAATGCATCAAAAGATGCAGGTGGTGAGTTGCCAAGAACTGATCAAGCTCTTGGAACTTCCACAACTCAGGGGGAGTCGACAACTGCAGCTGGTGGTGATGATGTAGTGGTAGTGGACGTAGAGGAGATGGATGATGGTTTGGTTGGTGATGATGATGTACTACCGAGTGATGTAATAGAGAAGATTGGAGAAGAGATTGTGATTGATAATGAGATAGAAGAGGGAGAGATAGTAGAAAAGAATGTGGAGCATGAGATACCAGATGTTGAGAAGATAGATATGAGTCAACAGATTGGAAGTGATGAGACTGAATGGGAAGAGCAGCCTAGATGGAAAGAAGGCTATGCTCAGTGGTTCGTCAAAACGAAGAAACCAGCGGTTCCTACAATGTTTAAGAAGAGTTACAACATTAAAGGCTATGCTGAAGCAAAGAAAGGAATTATTTGCTGGATATATGATGAGCAGTTGAGGCTCTTCGTGATTAAAAGGTATGACGGTGTTCAGTACTTTAGAAGGATGTTGAGATCGTTGAATACACTGTCAGAATGTGAAGTGAAAGACTTAGCCAGATTGGGATTGATAAACAGAAGTGACGATAATATGGCTAGAGTCATTGGGAAGATTGTGTGGAAAGAGAGTATAAAAGAGAAGAAATTTGGGCTGTTGAAACCACAAAAGGGAAAACTTGTTGAAGACAAGGATAGAGGTTTAAGAGCTGATGGAAAACCTTGGATGATTATGAAGTATAAACCGATCCGGTGTTTGAAAGAAGTACCGATGAAACTAATGCCCAAGGATGTGCTTAAAGACCTGAAGTGGTGGTTTGTAGATTGTGCGACAGCTGAGGCAGTGATGGAAGACGAAGATGAACAAGAGCTGCTTAGAGTGTATGATCCGATGAACTTGGTAAACTTATCGCAAGCTGATTTGCAGGTGTTGAATGATAAGAAGATATTTTATATTCCTGCTTGGAGAGACGAAGCGAGGAAATATCAAAGAGTTGTCTCGGTTTGTGTTCGAGAAGGAGTGAATGCTTGAAGATAGAAGATTGAAGATTACAAGACACGTGTTTGAAGCTAAAGAGATGAAGCTACTGCCAAGGGGGAGTCTGTTGGTGCATGATGTCAGTAGTTCAGTGTCGAGTGTCGGTAATCGTGTTAGTTAGATTTGAGTTTTGTATGTAAGCGAAGTTGCTAACAAGTTCGCTTATATGGGCGAACTTGTTAGACAAGCGAAGTTAGGGACAACTTCGCCTGAACATGCCAGGCGAAGTTGTCGTGTCTATATAAGCTATTTGTTTACGGCTTATTCATTATTAGATAGAGTTTAGTTTATTCGTGTATTCGAGTCAGAGAGTTTTGTATTCAGTGATCATAGTATCACGTGTTTACGGTTGGAATACAACGTGTGTTTGATTATCGTATCGTGTGTTAGCTCGTATTGTTTTCTATACTCGTAACGTCTTACGTAGGGATTCCGCACCTACGTAGAACGCGATATCTCGTGTAGATCCGGCTGGGAACCTACATTTAGCTCCATTGTTCTCAAGTATTATCCTCTTATGGCCGGAAAGAGTAATCCTAATCAAAGTGTTCCTATGAACGATGATCAGCCGGAAAATGATTCCTCGCCGGAGGAAAAGGTTGGCTGTAGTTCGCCGAAAATGAGCAGGCCGTTGGTCATGTCATCACAATCTTTTGAATTCCAAACACCACCCTTGTCTAGAAATGGAACGTTCTCCACAAGGAGTAATTTTCTCCTTTCGGTGGAAAGAATAGATATGGCGCCGGAGGGTGTTAAACGGAATTACCTTCAGCTCAGGGAGCTGATGAACAATTATGCTCCGGAAGAGCGAGCTAAGGGGGTAAGAATAAGGTTAGATTATAATGAGGAATATGATGTCACACTCTCCCCGATATGCCTCATCTTATAAACACGAGCACACCTTCTCCGTCGAGAAGAAACGCTCAGGGACCCAGCAGCTCACATATAGGAGAATATGAGAACACAAGCTCCCCTCGGGAGTTGGTAAGCCTCACAGCTTCACCCGTAACCCCGAATGGAATGGGAGAATTCTCCATGGAACAACTTTTCCAAAGCTCACCCGTTGTGGTACCTCCCCCAACAAGTACCTCCTTGGCAGAAGCATTAATGTCATTACCTCTGACTAGAAACATGATAACCGCACCTATGGTAGAAACTACATGCTCCATGCTTCAAGCTTACCTACAACCAGGTTTCACGATGCCTGGTATGACATACCCTCAGATGGCCGCCTAGATGATGTCTCAATATGGCCAACCTTGGCCAGGAAGCCTACAATGGCAAGCTTCTCAAGGCTTCCCAGCTATGAGTCATCTACTAACACAGGCGACTTGACACACTTGGAACCTTACCAACCTTCCAAGCCATCAACCTTGTCATGATTCTCCTAACATATATCAAACTTTGTGTTCCAAACAAAGATCAAGATTCCGGCTAACATTAAGACATATGATGGAACAAAAGATCCCGAAGATCACCTTCAGATCTTTACGGGAGCAGCTATCAAGGAATGATGGAACAACACAGAATGTTGTCACATGTTCATGCATACCTTGATAGGACCTACCATACTGGTTTAACTCCCATCCGTCAAGAAGCATAGCTTCCTTCGATGACTTATAACAAAGCTTCTTGACCAATTTCACTCAGAAAAGAAGGTTCACCAAAGACGCAACTGTCCTGCATCAAATTAGGCAGAGAGAACATAAAGACCTAAGAGTTTTCACGGACATATACAAGAAAGAACACTTGAGTTACAGAGGTTCTTCAGAAAAGATGCGTGTGTCCGGCTAGATGAATGCCATAAAGGCCAAGAAGTTAGTAAGAAGGTTCCACGAAAACATTCCTCAAACCATGAAAGGATCCAAAGGAAGGTAAAAGGGGCAGAAAGAAGGTGTTCGAAGAAAACATGGTTCAGATCTGCAACAAGAGACAACGAATGCTCGCATGGAACCAACAGAGCGTATGCTTCCCTCTTAACAACCCTCACAAAGAAGGCACAACTCTAGTCATTGTAGAAGCTGAGCTTAATGGCTTCTCCATAGACGGAGCTTACCTAGAATGTGGGGCAGCAATAGAGGTTATGTATGAAAGACGTTTTCTAGAGCTCCCTCAAGAAATCAAGAATCAACTCCAACAAACCAACAACTCTCTTAAAAGTTTCATTGGAGAGAAGGTAGTTCCCTTTGGGAAGCTCACTTTGGACGTTCGGTTGAGAGACAGGCTAAGAAGCTTACCTTCACAGTGGTCAGGTACCCATCTAACTATAATATACTCATCGGAAGAACTGGAATTGCAACTTTTGATGCAGTAGTGCCCACAGCTCATGGCATGATGAAATTCCCCACCATGAGAGAAATAGCAATGATGGTACCAACGCAAGAAGCCATTCTCATAGCTGCCGTAAAAGAGTTATGGGAGCTCAATGAAGACATGGAAGATGACCCTGTGGAGGAGATAAGCATCAATACAGCTTACTATGAACAAACCATCAAATTCAATAGTAAGCTTCCCCCTCAGACTATGAGTAAGTTCGTAACTTTATTATAAAAAAGCAAAGATATTTTTGCATGGTGTCCAAACTATATGACAAGGGTTCCAAGGGAATATGCTAAACATTCCTTGGAACATCGCACCCACACATAAATCGTTCGCTCAAAATAAGAGAAGCCTGGCTGCTGAAAGAAGTTAGCTGCTAGTAACAAGGTGGACAAGATTGTCAAAGCCAACATACTCCGAGAGGTAAGAAACCATTCTTGGATTGCAAACCAAGTTATGGTCAAAAAATCTGATGGATCTTAACGAATGTGTGTGGATTTCAAGGATCTTAACTAAGCTTGTCCCAAGGATGATTATCCCCTACTAGAGATCGATTGGAAGGTAGATTCCCTTTCAGGATTCCAATACAAGTGCTTCCTGGATGCTTACAAGGGCTACCACTAGATCTTAATGAAGGATGAGGACGAAGAAAAGACCGCATTCCACAGTGATAAGGGAATCTTCTGTTACAAGAAAATTACCTTTGGCTTGAAGAATGTTGGGACTACATACCAATGTTTGATCGACAACACCTTTTTGAATTAAATTAGAAAGAACATGGAAGGTTATGTTGATGACTTGGTCATAAAGAGCCAAAGTGAGAAAGAATTTCTCAATGACATTGAAGAGACATTCCGAAATCTTAGAAGTATCAACATGAAGCTCAATCTAGTTAAATGCTCATTTGATTCGAAAAAGGTAAATTCTTGGGTCACTTAATTGACAAAAAAAGCATAAAATCTAACCCAAGTAAGGTATATGTTGTTCTTAATATGAATTCTCCAAAAACAAAGAAGGAGGTTCAAAGCCTTAATGGTAAGATTGCTGCGCTCAAACGATGTCTTTCAAAATCAGCAGAAAAATCTCTATCATTCTTTATAACTTTGAAGAATTGTATGACAAGAAGAATTTTCAATGGACTAGTGAGGCAGAAGCTGCCTTCCTAGCCCTGAAGCAGCATCTAGCTTTCTTGCCTACTCTGGCAGCTCCTCAAGCAGGAAAAATAATAACAATTTATCTATCTGCAGGGAGGGAAGCTATTAGCATAGTGCTTATTGTGGAACGCGAGAAAGTCCAAGTCCCAGTGTACTTCATCAGTAGGGCGTTACAAGAAGCTGAGCTCAATTACACACCCATTGAGAAGCTAATCCTAGCATTCGTTCACATAGCCAAAAGGCTAAGAAGATACTTCCAAGCTCATAAGATGAAGGTGGTCACCTACAGGCCCGTAAGGTCCATCTTGGAAAGCCCAGAAATAGCCGGAAGGCTAGCCAAATGGGACATCGGCTTGGGTGAACACAGCATAGCATACGAACCTAGAAAGGCAATCAAGGGTCAGATCTTGGCCGGCTTTCTAGTCGAAACACCAGAAGAACCTATGGAGGTGAATGAGTTGGAAGAAGGTGAACCTGTTATCCCCTTGGGAAAGTGGACACTCTACATTGATGGAGCTTCGAGTATAGAAGGTTCCGGAGCTGGTCTAATAATTATAGACCCCAAGAAATTGAATATACTTATGTGCTCTGGTTAGAGTTTCCATTTACGAATAATGAAGCTGAATGCGAAGCTTTGATCGTAGGGATCTGCCAAAAGTGATGAAGATCCAGGAACTAAGCGCCTTTGTTGATTCAAAATTGCTAACTAACGAAGTAATAACGAGTTCATAGCAAGGTAACCTTCAATGTTGAAATATAAGCAGAAGGTTAAAGAAGGATGAGGACGAAGAAAAGACCGCATTCCACAGTGATAAGGGAATCTTCTGTTACAAGAAAATTACCTTTGGCTTGAAGAATGTTGGGACTACATACCAATGTTTGATCGACAACACCTTTTTGAATTAAATTAGAAAGAACATGGAAGGTTATGTTGATGACTTGGTCATAAAGAGCCAAAGTGAGAAAGAATTTCTCAATGACATTGAAGAGACATTCCGAAATCTTAGAAGTATCAACATGAAGCTCAATCTAGTTAAATGCTCATTTGATTCGAAGAAGGTAAATTCTTGGGTCACTTAATTGACAAAAAAAGCATAAAATCTAACCCAAGTAAGGTATATGTTGTTCTTAATATGAATTCTCCAAAAACAAAGAAGGAGGTTCAAAGCCTTAATGGTAAGATTGCTGCGCTCAAACGATGTCTTTCAAAATCAGCAGAAAAATCTCTATCATTCTTTATAACTTTGAAGAATTGTATGACAAGAAGAATTTTCAATGGACTAGTGAGGCAGAAGCTGCCTTCCTAGCCCTGAAGCAGCATCTAGCTTTCTTGCCTACTCTGGCAGCTCCTCAAGCAGGAAAAATAATAACAATTTATCTATCTGCAGGGAGGGAAGCTATTAGCATAGTGCTTATTGTGGAACGCGAGAAAGTCCAAGTCCCAGTGTACTTCATCAGTAGGGCGTTACAAGAAGCTGAGCTCAATTACACACCCATTGAGAAGCTAATACTAGCATTCGTTCACATAGCCAAAAGGCTAAGAAGATACTTCCAAGCTCATAAGATGAAGGTGGTCACCTACAGGCCCGTAAGGTCCATCTTGGAAAGCCCAGAAATAGCCGGAAGGCTAGCCAAATGGGACATCGGCTTGGGTGAACACAGCATAGCATACGAACCTAGAAAGGCAATCAAGGGTCAGATCTTGGCCGGCTTTCTAGTCGAAACACCAGAAGAACCTATGGAGGTGAATGAGTTGGAAGAAGGTGAACCTGTTATCCCCTTGGGAAAGTGGACACTCTACATTGATGGAGCTTCGAGTATAGAAGGTTCCGGAGCTGGTCTAATAATTATAGACCCCAAGAAATTGAATATACTTATGTGCTCTGGTTAGAGTTTCCATTTACGAATAATGAAGCTGAATGCGAAGCTTTGATCGTAGGGATCTGCCAAAAGTGATGAAGATCCAGGAACTAAGCGCCTTTGTTGATTCAAAATTGCTAACTAACGAAGTAATAACGAGTTCATAGCAAGGTAACCTTCAATGTTGAAATATAAGCAGAAGGTTAAAGAGCTCATGAAGGAATTCAAAAGCTGTACCTTAACTCAAGTGTCCAGAACTCGGAATAAGCAAACTGATGCCCTCAGTTAGCTGGATTCCCTAACCTTCACTCACTTAACAAAGAAGGAACTGGTGGAAGCCTTGAAGAGCCCATCGATAAAGGAACTAGAAGTGCAAGACATCATTGAAGAAGAGGAAACCGCTTGTATGACCCCCACTATAGAGTTTGTCAAAGAAGGAAAGCTCCCCACCAATGAAAGAGAAGCCCTAAAGCTGAAGCTTAAGGCTAAACAATATGTGATAGAAGATAATATCCTATACTAGAAGGGGCTATTTAAGCCCTTTGCCGAGATGCGTGGGACCAGATTGGAGCAACTATCTTGTGAGGGAAGTACACGAAGGCATTTGCGGGACACACTCTGGTCCGAGGTTGGTGGTAACTAGGTTGATGAACCTTTGGTACCACCGGTCAACAATGCACATGAACTCCACATAGGCCATCTATAAATGCGAAGCTTGTCAGCTCTAGGCTCCCGTCAAAACAAACCCGAAGCACAACTTGGTACCTATTATTTTTGCTTGGCCCTTCTACAAGTGGGGAATGGACATTGTTGGTCCCTTCCCTAAAGCAGCTGGGAAGGTGAAATTTCTACTAGTAGCTGTCGATTATTTCACCAAGTGGCCAGAAGTTAAGCCCCTAGCTTCCGTAAAAGGGAATAATGTAATAAACTTTGTATGGGAAAACATAATTTATATATATGGAATCCCGGGTGAAATAGTGACAGATATCAAGAAGCAATTTGCTGAAAAACCATTTAGTCTTTGGTGCAAGGAGCTGCAAATCAAGCAAGTTTTTAGATCAGTGGCATACCCCCAATTCAATGGCCAAGTTGAACAAATAAACTGTAGCATCGTTGAAGGAATCAAGGCAAGGTTGGGACTATATGGTAATAATTGGGTTGAAGAGCTTCCAAGCGTCCTTTGTGCTATTCGGACCAAGGAGAAGACAAGTCACGACAAAACACCCTATAGCCTAATCTTTGGCTCAGAAGCTGTCATCCCCGCTAAGATCGGGGTCAATTCAAGAAGGGTGAGAAACATGAATGAAGAAGCCAACGACTCTGAGGCTATGCTCAACCTGATCTCCTAGAAGAAGCCCGAGAACAGGCTGCCATCGAATAAGCCAGGTACAAGAAGAAGCTGGAAGCCTTCTACGACATGAGGGTAAGAAAGGAGGTATACAAACCTGGTAACTTGGTTCTTAGAAACATTGAGGCCAAAAAGCAGTGCCATGTCATTGGAGTGACAAGCACCTCAAGAATTCCTAGTCTAGATCCTTGTTCAAAATCTATGTAGTTGTTTCAACTTAATGTATGTGGAAAGATTAATGAATGATATTATATATTGAGTAACAAACTTGTTTATTATCCTATCTAAGGGTGAGCCCCTCCAAACTAGACTCCATGAGGTCTGACGTAGTTCCTACTCATGTAAAGGGTTGAGCTCCTAGGCCATATCGCTCAACAGGTAACAAGACACTATATCTTCCTGTATGCAGGTTAAGTCCCTAAAACAATACGACTCCATGGAACACTTAGAAATAAATTATATCCATGAAACAAGATTGAGCATCTCTTACCAACTTGCTACACAAGTACTAAAGACTAGAAGCTTATCAAGTTAACAAGCTCAAGAAGCTTAGGACTTGTGTAACGATATACCACAAATCGAGTTAAGTAAAATCTTGTGGACTAACAAGCGGATAGGATAAGTTTTGCATAAGTTCTTAGTTACTAAGCTAAGGAAGGGTGTCTGTAGCACCCCTACTTAACGAAGTTTCAAAGACATTGCAAAAATAACAAACAAGTATGAAAAACACAAGTAAATAAGATAAACTATGAGATAGACATTGTCACACCCTCAAATTCCACTAACGGAGTTTTACCGTCAGAGGGTGTGAACTAACAGGATCGGAATCATCAGTTATAATCAAACCATAAAAACGTTTAAATGAAATTAAGTGCGGAAGCGTAAAAACCAAAAGACAAAAGTTGCGTCACGCAGGACGACTTAAAAACCCAAGTAATAATAGTTAAAACATGTTTCCATATCAGAATGTTCAAAAACCATGCATGATCCTATACCGCGCGCCCGCCCCGGCTGCCTGAGAATAACATACTAAAAGTGTCAACACAAGGTTGGTGAGTTCACAAGTTTAAATAACATAAAGCGTTTAGCGTTTGCGTTCAGCGTTTTGCGTTTAGCGTTTTGCGTTACTAGATAGTGTTAAATCAATTATATATCGATAGGTAGCTAGCCTATACAACAAGTATTACTAAGTGTTCGACACCGAAGCTGACTGTTTATCAAGTGCCTTGTCACCAGGTCATCCAGACCATGGTACGTGTTAGCCAAAATTACACCCACTCGACCTCCAGTCGAGTTTAGCGTTGGGTGGGGTTTGTCAAACCCAGTAGTACTACTCAACAGTGACTCGCTATTCCAAATATTAACCGGTTCGATGTGTAGGACTTCAAATGTTTCGTTTGCCACTTAGCCTTTACAAGTGATATATAATTTACTAACAAAATCTTAAATGCGTTTATCGGAGTATGTTATCTCCCCCAAGTGAAAAGCGTTTAAAACAGTTTAAAGGGGTAAGTGAAACTCACTGTTTGCGAAGAATTCCCAAAATAAATCACCAAAGGATGCGCGTCACAGAAAAACTCTCTCTAGCGTTCTAAAACAATAAAGAGATTTTTCTAAGTGTCGGAACTATTATCGAGTCTCTAGACTCGGCACATAATACCTATGCACACAATGTGTTTCGTGTTTCGTTTGTGAATCGTGTGTGACTTTAACAAGTACATTCGTGATGCATTACATGTGTGAGCAATTATTTACGTGTCATGTATTAATAATGTACATCACTAGCAATTTCTCCCCGTAAGGGCAATTTGGTCACACATAACCATTAACTAGCAATTATTCCCCGCAAGGGCAATTTGGTCAAAACACGACAACTATTTAGCAAGCATTCCCCGCAGGGGCAATTTGGTCAAAACATAACAATTATATAGCAAGTATTCCCCACAGGGACAATTTGGTCAAAACATAACAATTATATAACAAGTATTATGTTTCATGCATTTTCACAAAATTCAGCAGCTAGTTTCACCGAGACAGAAATTCTACTTGAAATATTGTACTATTCCACTAATCATAGCATCTCAATTAATTTACCAAAAATCATCACCAAAAACATGCATGTGTTAGGTTTCCAGAACATATTTTATTTTATTTTTATTCCACATAGATTTCTCATAATGACCAAAACATTACAGCAAATGCAAGACCACTCGGGTTAGGTTCCTAACTCAACAAGTCAACTTCCAGAAGTGGAACCAACCCAATTGGTCTCGTAGTCCATGAGATATAACATTTACAAAACAACCTAACAGCAGGTCTAACAACTCAGCTTTGCACAACGTTTTTGTAAAATCAAAAAGGTTAACTTTTACACGTCCAAAAATTGCAAATTTATATTCTTTAGAAACTAGACTCAACCTAGTTTACTGTAGTATCAATAATCTCAACCAATTTTCAAATTTACACCCTGATACAGTCAATTGAACATCAACAACACAATCTGTCCAGAAACTATTTGCATCCAAACTCAACATATTAACTATCTATGGACCATAATCCGTTCATATAACATTCTAGACACCATAACCATCATCCATGCATATCAATTACACCATACATACATGTTTAGGGTTTTATTTGATCTCAAAATCAAAGACACAACAATTAACATGTAATAATATCAATTCTAGTTATCCAATCATCATCAATACATCATCAAATCAAACAAAGATCATATGAACACAATATATGAAATTTCCAGATTTTAGGGTTTATAATTATACCTTCAAAAGCAAAAAAATAAGCAAAAGGAAGGTAGAAGATGACTAGAATCGGGTGTAGGAGGCTTCAATTGTGAAAAACAAGATAAAAAACCAAGAGATATGTGTGTGTGTATGAGCCGATCGTGAGGAGGGGGAAGGGGGTGGGCTGGCCGTCGGCTTTGGGAAGAGGGAGAGGGAGGAGAGGTTAGGGTTTATATTTATTAATAATAATAACATGTTACACTTTAGTTCCTCAACTTCTAGTTTGTACTTTTCTAGCTTAATTAACTAGTTCTAGCACATTGAGTTAACGTTTATAACAATGTTATCACATAACACATAAGTCTAACAATAATTATCACATAATTATTGTTTTGACGTTTTTCATTTATTCACCAATTGTTTGCGTCAACTCGTTTGCGTTTCGGTGCAATTCTCGAAAGACTACACATGTAGTAAGTGTCAAGCGGCATTTAAACCCTAGTTTAAATGTAATGAGGTGTGCGTTATAGATTCAATGATCTAAAGTTTGAATTGTCGTAGTTGAGTTAACGGAGTTAACCTGAAATTGACGATTGTCACATTATTCCCATGTTAAAGAATTTTCATCCCGAAAATTTGAGTCAAGTCGTGATGAGTGTCTGAAAAAGTAAGAAAAATTTTCAGTTTGTCATATCATTCCCTAGTAAAAAGAAATTTCGTCCCGAAATTTAATTCATACCTCCGGTGATTTCTGACGGTTTGCCGGGTTTCACGGTTTTCGGTGTTTGGTCAGCCCTTCAAAAAGGTGATGACACTTTTTCATCATTTGATCCTCGCGTACCCACGTGAACTCTGGTCCATGTCTCGAGTTCCAACGAACCTTAACGATTGGAATCTTGCTGTGCTTGAGTGTTTTGGTTTCCCAATCCAAAACTTCGACTGGTTCTTCAATGAAGTGTAGCTGTTCATCAATTTGCAGTTCGTCCAAAGGGACTACTTGGGTTTCATCGGATAAGCATTTCTTCAAATTGGATACGTGGAAAATATTGTGTACACTGCTGAGTTCCGCTGGTAAGTCCAGTCGGTACGCCACCGGACCAACGCGTTCCGTTATCCGGTAAGGACCAACGTATCGTGGGTTAAGTTTGTTTTGCTTCCCAAAGCGAACCACACCTTTCCAAGGTGAGGCTTTGAGTAACACTTGGTCATTCACTTGAAATTCGAGAGGTTTTCGGCGCTTGTCGGCGTAACTCTTTTGGCGATCTCGTGCTGCTGCCATGCGATTTCGGATTTGAACAATCTTTTCCGAAGTTTCGAGTACCAGTTCTGGACTAGTGATTTGGCTGTCACCCACCTCTGCCCAGCAAAGTGGTGATCGACACTTCCGTCCGTACAGTGCTTCAAACGGCGCTGCTTTAATACTTGCGTGGTAGCTGTTATTATACGAAAACTCTACCAAAGGTAAGTGAGGTTCCCAACTTTTTCCAAAATCCAACACACATGTACACAACATATCCTCCAGGGTCTGAATAGTTCATTCACTTTGCCCATCCATCTGAGGATGGTAGGCTGTGCTCATATCAAGACGTGTGCCTAGTGCGCTTTGTAGTGACTTCCAAAAGTGCGAAGTGAAACGAGAATCTCGATCAGAAATGATTGAGACAGGCACTCCATGTCTAGACACTACCTCCTTCATGTAGACGCGAGTCAATCTTTCCATTTTGTTCAATTCCTTAATCGCTAAAAAGTGTGCGGACTTCGTCAACCGGTCAACGATCACCCAGATGGTATCGCATCCCGTCGGTGTTTTAGGTAATCCCGTGATAAAATCCATTGAAATGTGTTCCCATTTCCACATTGGAAGTTCCGGTTGTTGTAGTAGGCCAGATGGTTTCTGGTATTCTATTTTGACTCTGGCACAAGTCAAGCATTTGCTCACGTAGGTGGCAATGTCGGCTTTCATATTCGGCCACCAGTAAAGTGCCTTTAAGTCATGATACATTTTATCTGAGCCAGGGTGGATAGAATATCTGGACTTGTGTGCTTCGTCCATCACCAGAGTTCTCAACTCTCCGTATCGTGGAACCCAAATCCGGTTCTCAAAATATCGGACCCCGTCCGATTTGGTTTCAAGTTGCCTGTTCATGCCCCGCTTGAGTTTTGATGGAAGATTATCAGCTTTCAAAGCTTCAAGTTGTGCATCGCGAATCTGATCGGGTAAGTTGGTATAAATCGTGAGTTGCAATGCTCGCACTCGCCTGGGTTTATCTGTTTCTTTTCTGCTGAGAGCGTCGGCCACTACATTGGCCTTGCCAGGGTGGTACTTGATGGCACAATCATAATCCTTAAGCAGCTCGACCCAACGACGCTGTCGCATGTTCAGCTCCTTCTGATCGTAGATATGTTGGAGACTCTTGTGGTCGGTGTAAATGGTAAACTTGGTACCGTACAAGTAATGCCTCCATATCTTAAAGGCAAACACCACAGGTCCGAGTTCCAAATCATGGGTCGTGTAGTTCTTCTCGTGAACCCGCAGTTGTCGAGAGGCATAAGCTATAACCTTCTCGAGTTGCATTAGCACACAACCGAGACCTTGTATCGATGCGTCACAGTGTACCTCAAAATTCTCCGTTCCCTCGGGTAGGGCTAGAATAGGGGCGCTACAGAGTTTGGTTTTCAACAGTTGAAAAGCGGATTCTTGCGCGTCACCCCAATTGTACTTAGTACCCTTGTGAGTCAAAGCGGTGAGGGGTTGGGCAATCTTTGAAAATCCTTCAATGAAACGCCGGTAGTAGCCGGCCAGTCCTAGGAATTGCCGCACCTCAGTCGGGGTCTTAGGTGCTTCCCAGTTTTTGATGGCCTCTACCTTACCGGGATCGACATGGATACCATTCTCGTTGATCACATGTCCTAAAAAGTGAACCTCACGATGCCAAAATTCGCATTTCGAGAGTTTTGCGTACAGTTTTTCCTTCTTCAATAATTCCAAAATTACCCTTAAGTTTTCCTCATGGTCAGCCTTGTCCTTGGAGTAGACCAGGATATCGTCAATAAACACAATCACAAACTTGTCGAGGTACGCCTTGCATACTCGATTCATGAGATCCATAAATACGGCTGGTACGTTGGTTAGTCCAAAAGGCATAACCGAAAACTCGTAGTGACCATACCGTGTTCTAAAAGCCGTCTTTGAAATATCTTTTTCGCGCACTCTTAGTTGATGGTAACCAGATCGCAGATCGATCTTCGAGTAATAACTCGATCCTTGGAGCTGGTCAAACAGATCATCAATTCGGGGTAAAGGATAACGGTTCTTGACCGTCACCTTGTTCAACTCCCGATAGTCGATACACATTCGGAAAGTCCCGTCCTTCTTTCTGACAAATAAGACAGGGGCTCCCCATAGCGATGAGCTAGGTCTGATAAAACCCTTATCCAACAAATCTTGCAACTGAGTGGACAGTTCCTGAAGCTCCGCCGGTGCGAGCCGATACGGGGCTCGTGCTATGGGTGCTGCACCGGGTGTCAACTCGATTTGGAATTCGACTTGGCGAATAGGAGGGAGTCCAGGCAAATCCTCCGAGAAAACTTTCGGAAAATGTCGCACAATCGGTATATCTTCAATTCTCTTCTCCTCCGCGGGTTTCTCAACAATATGCGCCAAAATTGCCGGATGACCCTTTCGTAGATACTTCTGCGCCTTCATGAGGGTAATGACGCTGGTGGTCATGCCGCTTCTCTCACCTCAGATCGAAATGATCTTGCCGGAAGGGGTAGTAATGTGGACTATCTTGTCGTGACATATAATCTCCGCTCGGTTCTTGGATAACCAGTCCATGCCGACCACAACATCGAAACTACTAAGCGTAAAAGGAATAAGGTCAATATCAAAAACATGACCTGACAGTTTTAACTTACATCCCGCAAGTACATGAGTCGTTACTATAGTCTTACCGTCAGCTAATTCAACAGGAAACTTAGCATCTAATGGGGTTGGAATTAGGTCTAAGAGTTGACTAAAGGCTTTCGACACAAAACTCCTATCATCTCCAGTGTCAAACAATACAGAAGCAAAACAATCATTCACAGAGAACTTACCAGTCACCACGTACGGATCATTGCGGGCTTGACCCGACCCAATAACAAAAGCTCTTCCTTTACCATTGTTTCCACCACCACTGCCACTTCCATTACCTCCATTGTTGTCGTTCTGTCTCAGCTTAGGGCAGTCCTTCTTAAAACGGCCCTCTTGACCACACTCAAAACATCCCTTGGTCGTCATGGGTGGTTTAGGAGCACCCTTTGCCGCAAGGTCTCCCCTACATTCCTTGGCCTGATGACCCATCTTTCCGCATCTCAGACACTTGACGCGGTCACACGGGCCAGCATGATGATAGTTACACCTGTTGCACTTAGGGTACTTCCCAGCATAGCCGCTCAAACCCTGCCCGCTACCGTTGTTATTGTTGTTCTGACCCTGATGGTTGAAACTCCGAGCGAATTCGGGCTTACGGTAGTGTTGTTGCTGTGGGGGGTTCGAGGATGAGGATCTGGTGTTGTCAAACTTTCTCTTTCCGCTGCTCGGGTTGCTGTTGCTGCTGTTGTCAGTACTCGGGTTGTCACGGGCTTTAGTGGTTGAACCCCTAGGTGGTAGCGCACCTTGGGTCATTGCTTGATCCGTTAGTTTGTGAGCTAACCGAACGCCTGTTGGATCGTGGCTGGTCGGGAAGACGTCACCATGCCCTGAATCTGCCGTGCTAACCCATCAATATACAATTCAATCCTCTTACTCGGCGGGTCTACCATCCGTGGACACATCACAGCCAACTCGTGAGAACGGGTGGTGTAGGCTTCGATTTCTGAACCCACCATCTTCAATGACCAAAACTCGGATTCCAACTTTGCAATCTCCTCCCTAGGACAGTACTCTTCTCGCATCATGTTTTTGAACTCCTCCCAGTTCATCGCGTTAGCCAGTTCTAATCCAAGGATCTGCACGTTTGAATTCCACCATGTGAGGGCAGAATCTTCAAGTGTTCCAGCAGCAAATTTGACCCTACTGGCAGGGGGGCAATTACACATCTCAAACGCCGATTCGGCCTTCTCAGCCCAACGCAGGAAGTCTATAGCTCCCTCGGTGCCCTTAAACGTACTGGGCTTGCAGTCAAGGTAATTCTTGAAGGTACACGTTCCAATTGGACCTCCAGCTTGGTTCTGTACATGTGCGGCTAGAGCGGCCGCCGCGTGGTCGTTCAGCAGAGTTTGGAGTTCTGCTGCAGTCAAGTTGATGTTACCACGTCCGTGTCCAGCATTTCTTCCTGCCATTTCCTAGAATCACAGCATAAAATGTTAAACATGAATTTTTCTTTCATATGCAACACGCCATACATGTATTAAAAAGATAGGTAAGAAAGAAATAAGAAACAAACATCACATCACAAACACATATTAATCCAAATAATAATTCATGATTAAAACCATTGTATTCGCTACAAAGTATTTCAAATCAATCCTTAAAATTATAGAAAATAATAGTTTGGATGGAGACAACCCCTCCATCTAGGTGTTATCATCCTTAGATGTCATCGTCTGAGGACACCTCTGAGTGTGCCTCCTCCTCTGCAGGTTCTTCCTCCGGTTCTTCTTCAGGTTCCTCCTCGGGATCTTCCTCGGGATCCTCCTCAGGTTCCTCTTCGGGATCTTCTTCGGGTTCCTCTTCAGGCTCTGCCTCAGGTTCTGCCTCAGGTTCGGCTGCGTTTTGAGCAATTTGCATTTGTAAGACATCGCAACGTTCTAAAGCTATCTCGGTTCGGGTCCTTGCTACTTGGAGTTGCTCTTGCAAGTCTATCATCTCGGCTTGCATCTTTCTCATAATCTTCATCTGTTGATCACTAGCCTCTTGCAATTCCTTCATTGCTACTGTCATGCGGGAAATTTCCTCTTTAGTTTCGGTTCCATCTTTTAACAGTCCGGAAACGTTCGCTCTGGTATAGCGCATGTAACCAACATCACGCTCCAAACAAGAGACAACAGCTGCGAGCACACGCTCTACAGGTTCGGTTATGGGTGGTAAGGTGTTGGGATAAGCAGGATGGTTCGGGTGGTGTAGCGGGGGAACTTGTTCGCGATAGACCATACGTCTGATCATATTAGGGTACCAATCCCAGCTAACTTCGTTTTCGTACATGCCTCCGGATAAGCGATACCTCTTCGGTGCGGGAGCTTCGAGTTCCGGAACTACTCGGGGTGGCGATGCGGTAGGTATCTGCGGTTCTTTCCCGTGAGCATGAGTCATCGGATCGGATGATGATGATGATGGCGGCGTCGACATTCCTACAGGTAAGCCGTGTATGCGCGCGTATGAGTGAAAGGGGTAAAGAGATAAGATAACAAAGACTACACAAATCTATGCAGTGCGTATCATTATAACTAATGGGTCGTCGCGGTTATATTCTAGTATGCATGCAATTTCTAGTTCGCTATAACCAATGGCTCTGATACCAATCTGTCACACCCTCAAATTCCACTAACGGAGTTTTACCGTCAGAGGGTGTGAACTAACAGGATCGGAATCATCAGTTATAATCAAACCATAAAAACGTTTAAATGAAATTAAGTGCGGAAGCGTAAAAACCAAAAGACAAAAGTTGCGTCACGCAGGACGACTTAAAAACCCAAGTAATAATAGTTAAAACATGTTTCCATATCAGAATGTTCAAAAACCATGCATAATCCTATACCGCGCGCCCGCCTCGGCTGCCTGAGAATAACATACTAAAAGTGTCAACACAAGGTTGGTGAGTTCACAAGTTTAAATAAAATAAAGCGTTCAGCGTTTGCGTTCAGCGTTTTGCGTTTAGCGTTTTGCGTTACCAGATAGTGTTAAATCAATTATATATCGATAGGTAGCTAGCCTATACAACAAGTATTACTAAGTGTTCGACACCGAAGCTGACTGTTTATCAAGTGCCTTGTCACCAGGTCATCCAGACCATGGTACGTGTTAGCCAAAATTACACCCGCTCGACCTCCAGTCGAGTTTAGCGTTGGGTGGGGTTTGTCAAACCCAGTAGTACTACTCAACAGTGACTCGCTATTCCAAATATTAACCGGTTCGATGTGTAGGACTTCAAATGTTTCGTTTGCCACTTAGCCTTTACAAGTGATATATAATTTACTAACAAAATCTTAAATGCGTTTATCGGAGTATGTTATCTCCCCCAAGTGAAAAGCGTTTAAAACAGTTTAAAGGGGTAAGTGAAACTCACTGTTTGCGAAGAATTCCCAAAATAAATCACCAAAGGATGCGCGTCACAGAAAAACTCTCTCTAGCGTTCTAAAACAATAAAGAGATTTTTCTAAGTGTCGGAACTATTATCGAGTCTCTAGACTCGGCACATAATACCTATGCACACAATGTGTTTCGTGTTTCGTTTGTGAATCGTGTGTGACTTTAACAAGTACATTCGTGATGCATTCCATGTCTGAGCAATTATTTACGTGTCATGTATTAATAATGTACATCACTAGCAATTTCTCCCCGTAAGGGCAATTTGGTCACACATAACCATTAACTAGCAATTATTCCCCGCAAGGGCAATTTGGTCAAAACACGACAACTATTTAGCAAGCATTCCCCGCAGGGGCAATTTGGTCAAAACATAACAATTATATAGCAAGTATTCCCCACAGGGACAACTTGGTCAAAACATAACAATTATATAACAAGTATTATGTTTCATGCATTTTCACAAAATTCAGCCGCTAGTTTCACCGAGACAGAAATTCTACTTGAAAGATTGTACTATTCCACCGATCATAGCATCTCAATTAATTTACCAAAAATCATCACCAAAAACATGCATGTGTTAGGTTTCCAGAACATATTTTATTTTATTTTTATTCCACATAGATTTCTCATAATGACCAAAACATTACAGCAAGCTCATAACAGTCAAATTCATGCGCAACAGAATGTTATTTGAAATTCCCGTTAAATGAAAAATCCAACAAATGAAAGACCACTCGGGTTAGGTTCCTAACTCAACAAGTCAACTTCCAGAAGTGGAACCAACCCAATTGGTCTCGTAGTCCATGAGATATAACATTTACAAAACAACCTAACAGCAGGTCTAACAACTCAGCTTTGCACAACGTTTTTGTAAAATCATAAAGGTTAACTTTTACACGTCCAAAAATTGCAAATTTATATTCTTTAGAAACTAGACTCAACCTAGTTTACTGTAGTATCAATAATCTCAACCAATTTTCACATTTACACCCCGATACAGTCAATTGAACATCAACAACACAATCTGTCCAGAAACTATTTGCATCCAAACTCAACATATTAACTATCTATGGACCATAATCCGTTCATATAACATTCTAGACACCATAACCATCATCCATGCATATCAATTACACCATACATACATGTTTAGGGTTTTATTTGATCTCAAAATCAAAGACACAACAATTAACATGTAATAATATCAATTCTAGTTATCCAATCATCATCAATACATCATCAAATCAAACAAAGATCATATGAACACAATATATGAAATTTCCAGATTTTAGGGTTTATAATTATACCTTCAAAAGCACAAAAATAAGCAAAAGGAAGGTAGAAGATGACTAGAATCGGGTGTAGGAGGCTTCAATTGTGAAAAACAAGATCAAAAACCAAGAGATATGTGTGTGTGTGTGAGCCGATCATGAGGAGGGGGAAGGGGGGTGGGCTGGCCGTCGGCTTTGGGAAGAGGGAGAGGGAGGAGAGGTTAGGGTTTATGTTTATTAATAATAATAACATGTTACACTTTAGTCCCTCAACTTCTAGTTTGTACTTTTCTAGCTTAATTAACTAGTTCTAGCACATTGAGTTAACGTTTATAACAATGTTATCACAAAACACATAAGTCTAACACATAATTATCACATAATTATTGTTTTGACGTTTTTCGTTTATTCACCAATTGTTTGCGTCAACTCGTTTGCGTTTCGGTGCAATTCTCGAAAGACTACACATGTAGTAAGTGTCAAGCGCCATTTAAACCCTAGTTTAAATGTAATGAGGTGTGCGTTATAGATTCAATGATCTAAAGTTTGAATTGTCGGAGTTGAGTTAACGGAATTAACCTGAAATTGACGATTGTCACAAACATAAAAACTAAAAGGGCACCGTAAGAAGGTGATACATGCATCACAACGATAAGGTAGAAATTGTTTATGCCAACAACGTCTTACATAACCAAATTAAAAACAAGCTTCACACATGAAGCTTGGTAATAACCAAGCTACTTGTCACCAGTAGCGTCATCACCTTCAACACCGGAAGACTTTGGTACAGCACCAAAAAGGTTCCCATACAGCATGTCCACATCTTTATCAAAGTCATCTTGGGAAGCTTCAGCAGTGGTAGAAGCAGGAGTGCTCTCAACTTCTCGTGCAGGGGAAGGGGTTCGATCAGGATCATCAGTTGGGGAAGGAGTCACCTCAACTTCCTTATCATCTTTATTAGCTGTCGGGTCAGCTGGATCCTCGAAGGCATACGCTTCAACATGGGCTTCATCCTCTCCATGACCTCCATCAGAATTAACATTTCCTACAATCTTGCTAACCATAGCTTGAATTCCTGATGCGCAAGCTCCTTCTTGAGACCTTCTAGCTCAATACCTTGTAAAGATGAAAAGGGAAGAGCATGACAACGAGCAACGACTTCAAGGTAGGGTAAGGTCTTCATGTCCATTGCCCACACAGCAACTACAACATCGGTGGAAGCATGGAGTCGATAGCTTGTAAGTCCCTCAAGGGGACGACCAACTTGACCTGCCTCAAATCCAATGGACATGCCATGGTGATGACCATGAGCAATGGCCCTTGTATAAACTTCACCAAGGGCCGAATGGAACTCACCACTATGCAAGAGTTAAGAAACGACATGAGGAACACCTTGCTTAAACATCAAGCGTTTCTTAGAAAGGAGCTCATTAACATGGGTTTGCAGATCAGTAATAGTAACATCGGTAGCAAGTTTCTCATCAACAAGCTTCTGCTTCTCACCCTCCAACTTCTCACGCTCAGCAACCAACTTTTTTTTTATTCAATAAGAGAGCTTCTCTCTTGACCGACCTTTTGACGCTGCTCATAAAGGTCATTGGCGTAAGCTTCTGATGTGCTGTGTGCGTTGCGGTTAAAATATGAATGATAGAAGTTTTAGCTTTCGCACAAGATCTTGTTTTAAATTTAAAAAAGTGATTTCTACTAAGACTAAACACACACAAAATAGGCAAGTGTACCTATCGTATATGTAGAATAGTATTGGTAAGAACCAAATATCGATCCGTGGACACAAATGTTTTCAATAATAAATCTTTGTCTTACTTTAATCGAAGGGTTTAATCATGTTGAGTTTGATGTTTAAACTATTTATAAAATAGAAATATATAATATATAAGTGACAATAAGAGAAGTTCTAAGTGAGTAATTCAATTATATAAACGTTTACCATCTATATCAAGAAATATAACATAGGTTTTGTGTTAGGCACATCGAATATAACCTAAGAATTATATTGAAAGGCAAGATTTACAGGGATGCTCTTTCGAAGCTGGCCAGATGTACAACACCTACATATTATGAGAGAGAGAGATGAACAACCTAAAAAAATTAAACAAAAGGGCACATCTTTGGATATCTAAGATCCCACCATAAACTTGGTTAAGGTCACACTTTACTGGTAACTTTTCAGTTTTTATCCTTTATTCTCTAATAACATTCAACTTTTGTCCTTTATTTTCTAGTGTGATCAACACTCTTGATTGTCACTTCATAAAGTTAGAAACAGATTGAATATTATACTAACCACATACTCCTTATTGATACGATACGATACCAGACTTACCATAGCTACTCAGGTTTTTTAATTTTTTCATGACTCGAAAGATGGTCATTAGGAGAGACGTGAGAAGTTTGTAGCCATGAACATCTACATCACAAATGGGCATGAAGATATCGTCTGTAACATCGTCAATAAGTGCTACATCTTCACCTATGACTTTGTGAGTGTCGTCAATGTTGCATTTCATTTAATCAAACCATATTTACTCACAATCCACCTCGGATTGGGGGGGGGGGGGGGTTGATGTGGGGGTTAAAATTTCTGTTTTGAATGCTTAATATTACATATTTTAGTCGATTATTGCTTTGAATGGGATGACTTTGTGAAGATGTTTGCTTGTAGGTTTGGAGCTTAATGGAGCATTTGGAAGATTCTTAACGTGAAGTTTAAGCAAGAATTGAGGTGTCAGAAACACAAGGGAAATTCGGGATATTCACAAGATTGAAAACGAAAGGAAATAGAGAAAAAATGGTCTAGGCATAGATGGGGCTTAGCTGTTTTTTTGGTCAAAGTGTCAGTGTGTAATTACCCCGACCCGGAGTAGCTTACGCCCTACTTAGAGTAAGCTACGCTGTGACGCGAAACATGATTTTTTTAGAGGTATAAAATCCTAACGTTAACCTAGTATGAATGGCACTTTTTACTCAGTCCTTTGGGGGCGATTTTGGGAGCTTTTATACCATCTTCAACCTTCTCTAATCAAAAGTTCATTCATGGTGCTTGTATCCAACATCAGGTTTATTGAGTGCATCATGTTTCTTGGCTAAAAACCTTTGTAATCACCTCCAGGTGTAGGATCCATGTGAGAATCTTTTAATTTCAGTTTTGTTCAAGGTGTGGGATTAAGTTTTTATGTAATCGTGTGATTTCGTTAAACTAAACTTGTGTTTTAAGAGTTAAACAGTCTGATTGTAATATGTTATTCGTATTAATACCATATTGTTCGTGATGTGCACTTCATGACTAGGTATTAGTTTGATAAATTCTAATCGGATTGATGATTTTGTAAAAGATATCGTTAAGTAAAGGTTATTAATCATCACTTAAAATTAATTCATATATAGAGTCTCCGTTGAGGATGTCCAATTGAGCAAGACTAGGTTATTAGTTAATTACTGAATTTGAAGCCTGTGGTGATTAATATTGTATCATTATTTTTTTACAAATCACTTTTAAACCACTTGACATCTTTTGTCCACCTCACTATAATCATTTTAAGAACAATTATCCCAACTAGTACTTTCCAAATTATTCATTGTGGGTTCGACATCCTACTTAATCTTGCTTGTTAAGGGAACATTACTAGAGTTTTATAAATGTTTTTGCATGACTTGACGGCGGTCATAAAAATGGCGCCATTTCTGGGGTATAAACACGCAAAGTGCTAGTTTAGTTCTGTTTTTGTTTTTGTTCTAATTTTTATATGTTTAATTTTCCGCGGGGTTTTGTGTTTTCTTGTGTGCAGATATTCTTACAGATTTATGCATATGAGGTTTTCTATTAGTAAAGAGCCGCTACAGTTCGATCCAGAAACTGAGAAAAACGCTAGGAGGAACCGAGTAGCTCACAGAACATGTTTAAACCAGAATTCAGAAGCAAAATCATCAAAACCCAAAGCCGAAAACATGAGTCATCTTGTTGATCAAGATCGATCCATAAATCAATCCGAAAACTAAGACCAACCACAATACCAAGAATACTCAATGCCATAAAACAACCAACCACCACCAGGTCAAAATCACAATATAAACCGAAACAGAGTGAACCAGGGTAGAAACAAGAACCCAAGACATCCACTCAACCTTGATGATGACCTGTTGGCTTTTCAAAATTATGAACCTTAGATTTATCAAGGACAGCAGTGTCTTCAAAGGCAACAGAGGAATAACATAATAGGTCATGGGGACGATAACCGCTCAGTCAGATCAGCCCCACATAATCGTCAAGGGCCTTTAGAGTTCAGAGGAATGAATACGTGGTTAATCAGAACGCAACAGTTGAGGGATGGAACATAGAAAATGATTGGGATGAGAATAATAAAGATGATGAGGATTTTGAAGATGAGCAAGGGGTTAGTATTATCAGAGAAATCAGAATCAGTACCTGCAGAATAATCAAACACCTCAACAGAATAACCAACAGTACCGGTACCTATACAATCAACAACAACAAGCCTCTAGACCTCAAGTAAACATGGGACCACAAGTGCCTTTCTATGAGTATGATGATGGTGTCTCGAGAGATTTCATTCCACCACCAGTTTGGGGGGTTCAGAGCCATTTTATTCCACAAGTTGCAACAAACCCCCTACCCATTATTGTTTTAATCAGAGATGATTAACATTCACCGTGAGGCAGAGTAATTTGACAGGGTACCAACTTTTCATGGGAAAGCTATAGAGGAACCATACATGCATTTAAGTGATTTTAACTCCATCTGTACTACTATCTCCAGTCACGGGTTCACCACAAATGAGGTGAAATTGGTTGTGTTTCAGTTCAGTCTAAAGGATGTAGCCAAGCAGTGGCTTTTGTCATTGCCTTCAGCGAGTATCTATACATGCATGATTTAGCACAATTGTTTCTTGATGAGTATTACACACCATAGAGGACTTCAGAAGCCCGATCACCATTCAGAATTTTCAACAATGTACAGGTGAGACATTTTAATTGTCCTTTCAAAGGTTTAGGCTACTGTTTAGGACATGCCCTCATCATGGAATTGCATTATGGGAATTAATTAAGGCATTCCATGACATTCTGTCTAGTGATGATGTTCGCGATCTCCAGTCCACTACAAATGGATCTTTTCTAACTAATGATGAAGATGTGGATTGGAGGCACTTTGAAAGACACGCAATCAATTCCAAAAGATAGGCTCAGTCAAATAGAATGGTGAAAAGATCGATCGTGAAAGCGATGTAAAGTAGTGTGGCCAAGGATCGAATGACCAATATGGAGAATAAATTAGAACAATTAATGGTCGTTGGTACGAAATAAAAGCCTCAATCGGTAAAAACATACCCAGTTTGTGAAAAGTGTGGGGAGTTAGGGCTTGATGTGTCAAGTTGTGGGGCCATCTATGATGAAAGGAATGAGGAAGAGGTCAATTATGTTCAGGGACAAAAGCGGTTTAATAATAATATGAATTCAGATACTTACCATCCAGGTCTCAGAAATCAACCCAACTTCAGTTATGGGAATGCCAGTACTCAATCAAACCCGAATTTCCAGGGCAGTTCGCAGAGGATAAGTTATCATTCAAATCAGACATAGTATGGATCTGATCAAGGGAATTCTGGGGGAAAGAAAGAAGAATTGATTAAAGATGTTATGGATTTTTTGAAACAGATGAAGGCTAATTAAGTAGCACAAAATAAAAATTTTAATCGAAGATTAGAAGTCCACGAAAAAACTAATGCCACAAGTGAAAAGCAAATAAGCCAACTAGCTGAAGAAATTGTAGTCTTCAAAAGAGACCCGAAAAAGCTGTCGAGTGACACCGTGAAGAACCTAAGTCAGCGGAGTAGCAGTTCATCAAACTCTAGAAATGCACACATTAGTGCCATCACAAATGAAGGTAATGAGGTGAACAATACGGTTGAAGAATTTGAAATAGGGGAACCACTTATTCCTATTCAAATTGGGGAGTTCAAGACTACTAAGGCGCTCATGGATTATGGTGCAAGTGTGAGTATCCAACCAGGGAGCGTGTATGACCGATTTGATTCTGGTCCTTTGCAAGAAGTTGACACCATGTTGGTGTTAGCTGATTTTACATGTGACACTCGTCAATTACAGGTTAACTCCGTTAATCCAAACTCCGTCAATTCAAACTTAAGATCACTAGAACTATAACGCACATCTCATTTCATTTAAACTAGGGTTTTAAATGACGCTTGACAATCACTAAATATTTAGTATTTCGGGATTGCACCAAAACGCAAACGAGTTGACTCAAACCATTGGTGAACAAACGACAAACATCAAAACAATAAGTAATTGATAATTATATGTTAGGCTTATGTGTTATTTGATAATATTGAGTAGAACATTAACTAAAGATGCAAAAAGCTATTTTATGCTAGAAAAGTAATAACTAAAGTTGAGGGGCCATTGTGTAATATAATTATTATTAATTAATAACAAAAACCCTAACCTCTCTTCATGGCTGCCGTCACACTACACACACATACACAAAAGGATTTTCAAGCTTTTGGCTGAAGAATTAAGGTGCTAGGAAGGTATTAACAACTACCCAAAGCATTCCATATGTTTAATTTTGATATTGAATGGGTTAATCAAAACCCTAATTCACGAAATTGATTATTTAGATGAGTTAGGGTTTGATTATATGCTTGATGATGATTTGCTAAGGAAATTGATACCATGTTGTGTTATTGTTGTTTGTTAATCATTGTTCTTTGATTTTAAACTTTCAAGAAAAACCCTACTATGTGTGTAATGTGAGATTGATATGCATGGTTGGTAAATATTGTGTCTAGAGTGTTATATGCATGGATTATGGTTCATAGATTGTTGTTATGTTGAGTTTTGATGTAAACTGGTACTAGACAGATTGTTAAGTTTATGTTTAGACGATGGTAATTGAATGTTAATGTGGTAATTGGTCGAAATTATTAACCCTACAGTGTACTAGGTTGAGTCTAGTTTCTATAAAGTCCAAGTTTGTAATTTTTGGACGCGTAAAAGTTAACTTTTATTATTTTACAAAACTGAAGTGCAAGTCTGAATTGTGAGGTCTGCTGTTAGGCTGTTTTGAAATTATCATATCTCATAAACTACAAGACCAAATGGGTTGGTTCCACTTCTGGAAGTTAACATGTTGAGTTAAGAACCTAACCCAATTGGTCTTGCATTAATTGAAATTACCATTTAATAGGAATAACAAATATCATTCTGTTGCGCATGATTTTGACTGCTGTGAGTTTACTGTAATGTTTTGGTCTTTGTGAGAAAACTCTGTGGAATAAAAATATAATAAAAATATTTTTGGAAACCTAACTCATGTGTGCTTTTGTGACGATTTTTGGTGAATTAATTGATATGTTGTGTTCTGTTGAATAGAGTAATCTTTCAAGTAGAAATCTGTCTTGATAAAACTAGCTGCTGAACTATACGAAATTACATGAAACGTACTTGTTGTTAGATAATTGCCATGATTTTGACAAAATTGCCCTTGTGGGGAATAATTGCTAGTAATGTAAAATATTAATACTTGACACGTAAGTAGTTTTTCACACATGTAACGTATCACCAATGTGTTTGTTGAGTCACACACAATTCACAAACGAAACCCGAAACGTATCTCATGCATAGGTATTATGTGCCGAGTCTAGAGACTCAATAATAGTTCCAACACTTAGAAAATCTCATTCTTGTTTTAGAACGCTAGTGAGGATTTTCTGTGACGCGCATCTCTTGGTTGACTTGTTTTTGAATTCTTCGCAAACAGTGAGTTTCACGTTCCCCTTTTACTCCTTTAAACGCTTTTTACTTGGAGGAGATGACATACTCCAAAACGCTTTAGATTTTGTTATTAGTTATATATCACTTGTAAAGGCTAAGTGGCAAACGAACCAACTAAAGTCCTTCATAACATCGAACCGTTTAGTATTTGTATAATAGCGAGTCATTGTTGAGTAGTACTACTGGGTTTGACAAACCCCACCCAACTCTAAACTCGACTGGAGGTCGAGTGGGTGTAATCTTGGCTAACACATTTTCCATGGTCGTGGTAGACATGGTGGCAAGGCAATTGATAAACAGTCAGCTTCGGTGTCGAACACTTAGTAATACTTGTTTTATAGGTTAGCTACCTATGGATATATAATTGATTTAACATTATCTGGTAACGCAAACGCTTTATTTATATAAACTTGTGAACTCACCAACCCCGTGTTGACACTTTTAGTATGTTATTCTCAGGTAGCCGAGGCGGGCGCGCGGTATAGGAACATGCATTACATTGAACTCTATCGTTTTTGCAAACTTGTTTTTAAACTATTATTAATTGGGTTTTAAGTCGTCCTGCGTGACGCAACACTTGGTTTATGAATTTACGCTTCCGCACTTATTTACACTTAAATGTTTCATGGTTTGAAAACTTTACTTATGGTGTTTGATTATAACTAATGATTCCGATCCTGTTAGTTCACACCCTCTGACGGTAAAACTCCGTTAGTAGATTTTGATCAGGCGTATGGTTTATCGCGAACAAGTCCCCCACTACCTCACCCGAGTCGCCCTGCTTACCCCAACACCCTACCACCCATAACCGAACCTATAGAGCGTGTTTTCGCAGCTGTTGTTTCCTGTTTAGAGAGTGACGCGGGTTTTATACGCTCGGCGAGAGCGAACGTTTCCGGATTGATAAGAGATGGAACCAAGGCTAGGGAGGAAATTTCCCGCCTGACAGCGGCTATGAAGGAAGTTCTAGGATACTAATGATCAGCAGATGAAGATTATGAGAAAAATGCAAGCAGAGATGTTAGATTTGCAAAAGCAACTTCTTGTGGCGAGATCCCGGACAGAGATAGCTCTAGAGCGATGCGATATCTTACAGACGCAAATTGCTCAGAATGCAGCAGAACCTGAGGAAGATCCCGAGAAGGAACCCGAAGAGGAGCCGGAGGAAGAACCGGCTGAGCCGGAGGCACACTCAGAGGTGTCCTCAGACGATGACATCTAAGGATGTAACATCCCGAAATTTCCAAAATGATATTAATTATATTACTTAATAATAGAGGGAAAGTTGACTCGGGTTCGGGAAATAAATAATAGAGTAGGAGTTGGTATGAGTCGGGCTAGTGTTAGATTAATTGAGATGGGTTAAATGAGAATGGGCCTTAGGTCCATGGGCTTTAAGGGATATAAATATCCTTTAAACCACCATAAAACCCTAAACCTCATCTCTTTCCATTCTAATCTCTACACATTCAAAACACACACACCATAAACGAGCAGGATCCGAGAGAGAGTAAACGTTAGTTGGTGCTAGATTGTCGTGACGAACCAAAGCAACAAGACCAGCTCGTGTTCGTAAGTTCGACTCGTTCAAGGTACGTTTATGGTTAGAAATCGTTCGTATAGGTTCGGTTTGATTTGAGAAATGGTAGATCTGAGTTTGTATGGTAAAAACGAATCCAACAAAGCTAAACTTACTGAAAATGGTTATGATTTGATGGGTTAATCGATTGATAAAAAGGACCCGTAACCTATATGCCTAAATCGCACCTACTAAACATCGATGTTAGGTCGATTTGATAGTTGGGGTTTGTAGGCGCTGGTCAGACGATTCCATGGGTACCTAAATCGAGTTATTTGGTTAAGGAGCGAAGGATTTAAGAGCGAACAGAACCTGCAGACGACAACTTCGCCTGCAAGATAAGTTCGCCTGATGAACTTCGCCTGCAAGCTAAGTTCGCCTGATGAACTTCGCCTAAAGCTAAGTTCGCCTAAGGTTTAACTTCGCCTAAAGCTAAGTTTGCCTAAGGTTTAACTTCGCCTAAAGCTAAGTTCGCCTATGGTTTAACTTCGGCTAAAGCTAAGTTCGCCTAAGGTTTAACTTCGCCTAAAGCTAAGTTCGCTTAAGGTTTAACTTCGCCTAAAGTTAAGTTCGCTTAGAAAATAAATTAAAAACCTAATGGAAAATGTGTTAAGACAGTTAATGGAAATAAAATTTTTTCAAGCTGACCTGGCAGCTCGACCCCAGCCAGGGGCTCTGCCCCTTGGACCCTGCTAGGGGCTGCCGCCCCTAGACCCCGCTGCCAGGGGCGCTGCCCCCGGACCCCGTTCGTTGTGGGTAGTAGTTAAGACTGGAAAGATGATATGAGTAGTGATAGTTGTTTGATACGTGTACTTGTTATACAGTCAGCCGTGCACAGCTGAAGAAACGGATTATGATTAACGGTGAACGTAACCGTGTTCAGGTGAGTTTCTAGCCCCATTCCTTGTTATGTTTTCGGGGCTGTGTGCATACTCGATGTGTTGTTAATACATTTATCCTAAGTGATAAGTGTATGTCATATGTGATATGTGTGATAGATATGAATGATTGTTTGTCGGTACGCGAACGATCTTCGGATATTGCGCGTACTGTCAGGTTAAAAATAAAGGTACGAATATTATATATCGTAGATGTATGAATATTTCAAATGAATACTTGTCGGGGCGTGAACGATCTTCGGATATTGCACGTAACGACAAGGGGTATGGTTGTTAAATGAATGAGGTAAAGAATGCCTAGAGTGTTCTTATGTTATAATGTAAGTATGTGTATTTAGGTACACGAATGGCATGTGAGTTCTACGTTCGACATAGTAAGTTAGGATGGCAAATCCCTCTAGCTTCTGTCGGACATAGACTCGGCTGGTGATGGCGTAGTTAAGGACTGCGAGCCTTATACGTGAAGTAGATGATATATGTAAACGTAGATAAGGACTGCGAACCTTATACGTAATGTAGATAGGTGTCAGCATAGGAAAGGACTGTGAACCTTATACGTGCTGATTTTGTAGCATAGGGGAGGACTGCGAACCTCGTACGTGCTATGAATTAGGTTGCAACATAGGGAAGGACTGCGAACCTTGTACGTGTTGTGGATGTATTTCAGCATAGGAAAGGACTGTCAACCTTATACGTGCTGATTTTGTAGCATACGGGAGGACTGCAAACCTCGTACGTGCTATGAATTAGGTTGCAACATAGGGAAGGACTGCGAACCTTGTACGTGTTGTGGATGTATTTCAGCATAGGAAAGGACTGTGAACCTATACGTGCTGATTTTGTAGCATAGGGGAGGACTACGAACCTCGTACGTGCTATGAATTAGGTTGCAACATAGGGAAGGACTGCGAACCTTGTACGTGTTGTGGATGTATTTCAGCATAGGAAAGGACTGTGAACCTTATACGTGCTGATTTTGTAGCATAGGGGAGGACTGCGAACCTCGTACGTGCTATGAATTAGGTTGCAACATAGGGAAGGACTGCGAACCTTGTACGTGTTGTGGATGTACTATGGTATAGGGAAGGACCGCGATCCTTGTACGTACCATAAATGGTGAACATAGGTAAGGACTGCGAACCTTGTACGTGTTCACGACCTTGAGTACAGGTATAGACGGTGAACTATGAACGTACTCTCGGTAGACTGAGGTTAGTGATTGTAGATATGTATGTATGTATGGTAGCAAGTATGTATGTAGAACAGAAGGGTAACTAGCGAAGTATGGATATGTATCTACGGATATGTATGTATGTGTATGTATTGTATGGCGTTCGATTAACTAGAACTCACTCAGCATAGCTGAATTTTAGTATGCACGCAGGTGAGCTGATTATAGAGTTAGCATGAGGATGACACATGGCATGGATTGAACGGCTGGCATCTGAAGAAAGAAGTAAAGATGTTTTAAATATAAAGTTTTGTGTTATGGTATCAAAGAAAAGATTTAATGTTTTGTAACAAATGATTGATGTTTTATATTCCGCAAAAAGTTTTAATAAACTCTGATTTGAAGAACTGTGTTTATGAGTAAATCCGACGCTAAAGTAGGGTCACCGGGTTCGGGGCCTTACAAAGGATGATAACACCTAGATAAAGGGGTTGTCTCCATCCAGACTATTATTTTCTATGATTTTAAGGATTGGTTTAAATACTTTGTAGCGAATACAATGGCTTTAATCATGAATTATTATTTGGATTATATTATTGTTGTGATGTGATGTTTGCTTCTTTTATTTTTCTTTCTTACCTATCTTTTTATTACATGTATGGTGTGTTGCATATGAAACAGAGAATTCATGTCTAACATTTTATGCTGTGATTCTAGGAGATGGCTGGAAGAAACGCTGGGTATGGTCGCGGTAACATCAACCTAACCGCAGCAGAACTCCAAACCCTATTGAATGACCATGCAGTGGCAGCTCTAGCCGCACATGTTCAGAATCAAGCCGGTGGTCCAGCTGGAGCATGTACTTTCAAGAACTACCTGGATTGCAAGCCCAATTCGTTTAAGGGCACTGAGGGAGCCATAGGTTTCCTGAGTTGGGCTGAGAAGGCAGAATCAGCTTTCGAGATGTGTAACTGTCCACCCGCCAGCAGGCTCAAATTTGCTGCTGGAACACTAGAAGATTCTGCTCTCACTTGGTGGAACTCCAATGTGAAAATACTTGGGTTGGAATTGGCGAACGCTATGAACTGGGAAGAGTCCAAGACTATGATGCGGGAAGAGTATTGGCCTAGAGAGGAAATCACGAAGTTGGAATCTGAGTTTTGGTCGTTGAAAATGGTGGGTTCCGAGATTGAAGCCTACACCACCCGTTCCCACGAGCTAGCAGTAATGTGTCCACGGATGGTAGACCCGCCGAGTAAGAGAATCGAGATGTATATAGATGGGCTGGTACCACAAATTCAGGGTATGGTGACGTCTTCCAAACCGGCTACAATTCAACAAGCGATCCGGTTAGCTCACAAACTGACGAACCAGGCAGTGACACAAGGTGCGTTACCACCTAGAGGTTCAACCTCTAAAACCTGTGACAACTTGAGCACTGACAACAACAACAACAACCCGAGTAATGGAAAGAGGAAATTTGACAACACCAGGTCCTCATCATCGAACCCCTCACAGCAACAACACTACCGTAAGCCCGAACTCACTCGGAGCTTCAATAACCAGGGTTCCAACAATAACAACAACGGTGTCGGGCATGTTTCGAGTGGCTATGCTGGGAAATATCCGAAATGCAACAAGTGCAACTATCACCATGCTGGCTCATGCGACCGTATCAAGTGTATGAGATGCGGAAAAATGGGTCATCAGGCCAAGGAATGTAGGGGAGACCTAGCGGTAAAGGGTGCTCCTAAACAGCCTACGACGACTAAAGGGTGTTTCGAGTGTGGTCAAGAGGGTCATTTCAGGAAGGATTGCCCCAAACTAAAGCAGAATGAGAACAATGGAGGCAGCAACAGTGGCGGAAGTAGTGGAAAAGGTAGAGCTTTCGTCATTGGGTCGGGCCAGGCCCGCAGCGATCCGAATGTGGTTACCGGTAAGTTTCCTGTGAACGACTATTTTGCTTCTGTTTTGTTTGACACTGGAGCTGATAGGAGCTTTGTATCGAAAGCCTTTAGTAGACTCTTAGACTTAACTCCAACCTCGTTAGATGCTAAGTTTCCTGTTGAATTAGCTGACGGTAAGTCTATTGAAACAACTCATGTACTTGCGGGATGTAAGTTGAAACTGTCGGGTCATACTTTTGATATCGACCTCATACCTTTTACACTTGGTAGTTTCGTTGTCGTTGTTGGCATGGACTGGCTATCCGAGAACCGAGCGGAGATTATATGTCATGACAAGATAGTCCACATTACTACCCCTTCCGGCGAAATCATTTCGATCCAAAGCGAGAAGAGCGGCATGACCACCAGCGTCATCACCCTCATGAAGGCGCAGAAATATTTACGAAAGGGTCATCCGGCAATTTTAGCCCATATTGTCGAGAAACCCGCGGAGGAGAAGCGAATCGAAGACATACCGATTGTGCGATATTTTCCGGAAGTCTTCCCGGAGGATTTGCCTGGACTCCCTCCTATTCGACAAGTCGAGTTCCAAATCGAATTGACCCCCGGTGCTGCACCCATAGCACGAGCCCCGTATCGGCTCGCACCGGCAGAGCTTCAGGAGTTGTCCACTCAATTGCAAGATTTGCTGAATAAAGGTTTTATCCGACCTAGATCATCACCATGGGGAGCCCCTGTCTTATTTGTCCGAAAGAAGGACGGGACTTTCCGCATGTGCATCGACTACCGAGAGCTGAACAAGGCGATGATCAAGAACCGTTATCCCTTACCCCGAATTGATGATCTGTTCGACCAGCTTCAAGGATCGAGTTACAACTCGAAGATCGATCTGAGATCTGGTTACCATCAATTAAGAGTGCGCGAAGCGGATATTTTAAAGACGGCCTTCAGAACTTGGTACGGTCACTACGAGTTTTCGGTTATGCCTTTTGGCTTAACCAACGCACCAGCCGTATTTATGGATCTCATGAACCGAGTATGCAAGGTGTACCTCGACATGTTTGTGATTTTTTTTATTGATGATATCCTCGTCTACTCCAAGGACAAGACCGACCACGAAGAACACTTAAGGTTAATCCTGGAATTGCTGAAGAAGGAACAACTGTACGCTAAACTCTCGAAATGCGAATTTTGGCTTCGCGAGGTTCACTTCTTAGGACATGTGATCAATGAGAATGGTATCCATGTCGATCCCGGCAAAGTAGAGGCCATCAAAAACTGGGAAGCACCTAAGACTTCGACTGAGGTGCGACAATTTCTAGGACTGGCTGGCTACTACCGACGTTTCATCGAGGGATTTTCAAAGATTGCTCAACCCCTCACCTCTTTGACTCACAAGGGTACTAAGTACAATTGGGGTGACGCGCACGAATCCGCTTTCCAACTGTTGAAAACCAAACCCTGTAGCGCCCCTATCCTAGCTCTTCCCGAGGGAACAGAAAATTTTGAGGTACATTGTGACGCATTGATACAAGGTCTCGGTTGCGTGCTGATGCAACTCGAGAAAGTTATAGCCTATGCCTCTCGACAACTACGGATTCACGAGAAGAACTACACGACCCATGACTTGGAACTCGGAGCTGTGGTGTTTGCTCTTAAGATATGGAGGCATTACTTGTACGGTACCAAGTTTACCATTTACACCGACCACAAGAGTCTCCAACATATCTACAATCAGAAGGAGCTGAACATGCGACAGCGTCGTTGGGTCGAGCTGCTTAAGGATTATGATTGTGCCATCAAGTACCACCCTGGCAAGGCCAATGTAGTGGCCGATGCTCTCAGTTGAAAAGAAACCGATAAACCTAGACGAGTGCGAGCATTACAACTCACGATCCACGCCAACTTACCCGATCAGATTCGCGATGCGCAACTCGAAGCCTTGAAAGACGACAATCTCCCATCAGAACTCATGCGAGGCATGAACAAGCAACTTGAAACCAAATCGGACGGGGTCCGATATTTCAAAAACCGGATTTGGGTCCCTCGATACGGAGAGTTGAGAACTCTAGTGATGGACGAAGCACACAAGTCCCGATATTCCATTCACCCTGGCTCAGATAAAATGTACCATGATCTGAAAGCACTTTACTGGTGGCCAAACATGAAAGCCAACATTGCCACCTACATGAGAAAATGCTTGACTTGTGCAAGAGTCAAAATAGAATATCAGAAACCATCTGGTTTGCTATAGCAATCAGAACTTCCAACGTGGAAATGGGAGCACATTTCCATGGATTTCATCACGGGATTACCCAAAACACCGACGGAATGCGATACCATCTGGGTGATCGTTGACCGGTTGACTAAGTCTGCACACTTCTTAGCAATCAAAGAATCGGACAAAATGGAAAGACTGACTCGCATCTATATGAAAGAAGTAGTGTCTAGACATGGAGTGCCTGTCTCAATCATATCTGATCGAGATTCCCGTTTCACTTCGCACTTTTGGAAGTCACTACAGAGTGCACTAGGCACCCACCTTGATATGAGCACAGCATACCATCCTCAGACGGATGGGCAAAGTGAGCGCACCATTCAGACCTTGGAGGACATGTTGCGTGCATGTGTGTTGGATTTCGGAAAAAGTTGGGAACCTCACTTGCCTTTGGTAGAGTTTTCGTATAATAACAGCTACCACGCAAGCATTAAAGCAGCGCCGTTTGAAGCGTTGTACGGACGGAAGTGTCGATCACCTCTCTGCTGGGCAGAGGTGGGTGATAGCCAAATCACTGGCCCAGAATTAGTACTTGAAACCTCTGAAAAGATTTTTCAAATCCGCAACCATATGGCAGAAGCACGAGATCGCCAAAAGAGTTACGCCGACAAGCGCCGAAAGCCTCTTGAATTTCAAGTGAACGACCAAGTATTACTCATAGTCTCACCTTGGAAAGGTGTAGTTCGCTTCGGAAAGCGAAACAAACTCAATCCACGATAACTGAGCGCATTGGTCCGGTGACGTACCGACTGGATCTACCAACGGAAATCAGTAGCGTACACAATGTATTCCATGTATCCAATTTGAAGAAATGCCTTTCCGATGAAACCCAAGCAGTCCCTTTGGACGAGTTGCAAGTTGATGAAAAGCTACGCTTCATCGAATAACCAGTCGAAGTTTTGGATTGGGAAACCAAAACCCTCAAGCACAGCAAAATTCCAATCGTTAAGGTTCTTTGGAACTCGAGACGTGGACCGGAGTTCACGTGGGAACGCGAGGACCAAATGATGAAAAAGTATCCTCACCTTTTTGAGGGGTTGACCAAACAACAAAAACCACAAAAGCCGTCAAACCGTCAGAAATCACCAAAGGTATGAATTAAATTTCGGGACGAAATTTCTTTCTACTAGGGGATGATATGACAAACTGAAAAATTTTCTTGCCTTTTCAGACACCATCGCGACTTGACTCAAATTTTCGGGACGAAAATTCTTTCAACATGAGAATGATGTGACACTCGTCAATTTCAGGTTAACTCCGTTAATCCAAACTCCGTCAATTCAAACTTAAGATCACTAGAACTATAACGCACATCTCATTTCATTTAGACTAGGGTTTTAAATGACGCTTGACAATCACTACACATGTAGTCTTTCGGGATTGCACCGAAACGCAAACGAGTTGACTCAACCCATTGGTGAACAAATGACAAACATCAAAACAATAAGTAATTGATAATTATATGTTAGGCTTATGTGTTATTTGATAATATTGAGTAGAACATTAACTCAAGATGCAAAAAGCTATTTTATGCTAGAAAAGTAATAACTAAAAGTTGAGGGGCCATTGTGTAATATAATTATTATTAATTAACAACAAAAACCCTAACCTCCTCTCTCCCTCCCAAACCCGATCGCCCCCCCCCCCCCCCTCTCTTCTTGGCTTCCTTCACAATACACACACATACACACAAGGATTTTCAAGCTTTTGGTTGAAGAATTAAGGTGCTAGGAAGGTATTAACAACTACTCTAAGCATTCCATATTTTAATTTTGATATTGAATGGGTTAATCAAAACCCTAATTCACAAAATTGATGATTTAGATGAGTTAGGGTTTGATTATATGCTTGATGATGATTTGCTAACAAAATTGATAACTTGTTGTGTTATTGTTGTTTGTTAATCATTGTTCTTTGATTTTAAACTTTCAAGAAAAACCCTACTATGTGTGTAATGTGAGATTGATATGCATGGTTGGTAAATATTGTGTCTAGAGTGTTATATGCATGGATTATGGTTCATAGATTGTTGTTATGTTGAGTTTTGATGTAAACTGGTACTGGACAGATTGTTAAGTTTATGTTTAGACGACTGTAATTGAATGTTAATGTGGTAATTGGTCGAAATAATTAACACTAAAGTGTACTAGGTTGAGTCTAGTTTCTATAAAGTCCAAGTTTGTAATATTTGGACGTGTAAAAGTTAACTTTTATTATTTTACAATATTGAAGTGCAAGTCTGAATTGTGAGGTCTGCTGTTAGGCTGTGTTGAAATTATCATATCTCATAAACTACAAGACCAAATGGGTTGGTTCCACTTCTGGAAGTTAACATGTTGAGTTAAGAACCTAACTCAATTGGTCTTGCATTAATTGAAATTACCATTTAATGGGAATAACAAATATCATTCTGTTGCGCATGATTTTGATTGCTGTGAGTTTACTGTAATGTTTTGGTCTTTGTGAGAAAACTCTGTGGAATAAAAATATAATAAAAATATTTCTGGAAACCTAACTCATGTGTGCTTTTGTGAGGATTTTTGGTGATTAATTGATATGTTGTGTTCTATTGAATAGAGTAATCTTTCAAGAAGAAATCTGTCTTGATAAAACTAGCTGCTGAACTATACGAAATTACATGAAACGTACTTGTTGTTAGATAATTGCCATGATTTTGACTAAATTGCCCTTGTGGGGAATAATTGCTAGTAATGTACAATATTAATACTTGATACGTAAGTAGTTGTTCACACATGTAACGTATCACCAATGTGTTTGTTGAGTCACACACAATTCACAAACGAAACCCGAAACGTATCTCATGCATAGGTATTATGTGCCGAGTCTAGAGACTCAATAATAGTTCCAACACTTAGAAAATCTCATTCTTGTTTTAGAACGCTAGTGAGGATTTTCTGTGACGCGCATCTCTTGGTTGACTTGTTTTTGAATTATTCGCAAACAGTGAGTTTCACGTTCCCCTTTTACTCCTTTAAACGCTTTTTACTTGGAGGAGATGACATACTCCAAAACGCTTTAGATTTTGTTATTAGTTATATATCACTTGTAAAGGCTAAGTGGCAAACGAACCAACTAAGTCCTTCATAACATCGAACCGTTTAGTATTTGTATAATAGCGAGTCATTGTTGAGTAGTACTACTGGGTTTGACAAACCCCACCCAACTCTAAACTCGACTGGAGGTCGAGTGGGTGTAATATTGGCTAACACATTTTCCATGGTCGTGGTAGACATGGTGGCAAGGCAATTGATAAACAGTCAGCTTCGGTGTCGAACACTTAGTAATACTTGTTTTATAGGATAGCTACCTATGGATATATAATTGATTTAACATTATCTGGTAACGCAAACGCAAAACATAAACGCAAACACAAACGCTTTATTTATATAAACTTGTGAACTCACCAACCCCGTGTTGACACTTTTAGTATGTTATTCTCAGGTAGCCGAGGCGGGCGCGCGGTATAGGAACATGCATTACATTGAACTCTATCGTTTTTGCAAACTTGTTTTTAAACTGTTATTAATTGGGTTTTAAGTCGTCCTGCGTGACGAAACACTTGGTTTATGAATTTACGCTTCCGCACTTATTTACACTTAAATGTTTCGTGGTTTGAAAACTTTACTTATGGTGTTTGATTATAACTAATGATTCCGATCCTGTTAGTTCACACCCTCTGACGGTAAAACTCCGTTAGTGGATTTTGAGGGTGTGACATTACACGAAGACGCCCTTGGGGAAGTTGGTTGGTGTTGTAGTAAAAGTTGGGGATTTTTACTACCCTAACATTTCTTAGTTCTTGATTATGCACCGGCTGAGAAGGAAGAAGAATCCCATGTGAAATTTGGGAGACCGTTTTTGGCGACATCAAATGCTCAGATCAACTACTGAGACAGAACATTTTGCATGGCCTTTGGTAACCATAAATTCATTTTAAATATATTTTCAAATTCATATGATTATTTAATTGAAAATACATATTCTAGAAATGTTTTACGAATATGTGTCTTCCTGGTATAAGCGAGGGAGACACTGAAGCGAAAGGTTTGTTGTTAGACATGATTAATAATGAGAAAGAGAAAGAAGAGCTAAAAATGGTAGAGATTGAGATTGGTAAGTTGATAATTTTAGGGGATGATCCCAACCTAGAAGGGAAGCTGCCAAATAAGGAAAATGTGAAACATTAGAATGAGAAGATGGAACTGAAGAGAATAGGTCAAGAAGGAAGAAGAAGCCGAAGTGGTCGCCCAAACACGGTGGTCCATATTGGAGACTGAATATGTTCGGACTAGATCCAGGCTTGCAGGAAGATTGGCAGAAAATTCTAGAAGAAGAGCATGCTTATAACGATAGGGCTTCACAGGATCGTGCTAGTCGGCCACCTTTAAGACATAAAAATTTGAAAAATGGTTGTAAATATATATATATATTGTATATATTTTTAGTTTTGTTTGCATTTTAATTCTAGTTCAGTATTATTATTAATCTTGTTTTCTAGCGTACCACTGTAGCAAAAGGCAAGTGCAGGGATGCCACATGGAAAAGAGTTTTAGAGTGTTTTGGTGAAAAAGTTATAAGTTACGAGGTTCCAGCTGTCCGATGTGCTTTCATGTTCCTTTTTCTACGGTTAATTCAGGTACATGTTGATTTTTGTTGTACTTAAAACTTTGTGGGTGTAGTTTTCTATAAACCATCACGAGACCTTACTCTTCCACCTAGGCTACCGGGGGGGTTTAAAGGGCTTGTTGCATATGCTAAATGCAATCGTGATTCCTAAATAAGTGAGTTAGTACTTCGGTTTGGTAAATGGTTGTTAAAGCTTAACTAATGAAAAATTGCAGAACTTAATATAATATATATATATATATATATATATATATATATATATATATATATAAGGCATAACAATTGTGAGAAGCTTGCTTCTACACATATTTAAGAAATTGCAGATTCAGTTCAAGTCTTTGAAGAATATGGATCACATTCAACAAAGAAAGGAATTGAACTGCTTCATATCGAGTGCTTTCATTTTCATGTTTGGTTTTGTCATTTTAGTTTATGTGTTAGAGGTGTAAATTTTGTTGTTATCATTACATCCAGATTTTAAAATTGATTATAAACTAAATTTCCAATCTCGTCTCCCTAAATATTCTTTAGAAGATAATTTTTTTTTACATTTAGGACAATGTTTCCCTCAAGTGTGGGGATGGGGGAAACTGAAAATTTTTGTTCTTTTAGCAGCTTAACTGTTCATAAAAACCAAACTCATGAACTTTTAATTATCTTTATTAATTCACATGTAGAGATCATTGTTCATGGTTTGTTCTTTAAGCTTCTTGATAGTTTTCTCAACAAATATTTTTCAAAGGGAAAATAAAAATGGGATCGTTTAGATTGGTATAACGAGTCAAGGGGACGAGTACACATGTTTTATATCGGCTACCATTTCACAAGTGTGTGAGAGTTGGCCCTATATTTAATACACATATTATTTATTGATATATATACACATGTCATATGAGTGTTCGTGTGTAACCAGTATGTTTCACAATGTCTAGAATTTGTTTGTCATATGCATGTCGAGATCTTAATACCACCACATGCATGGAGAATTAGGACTGTAAAAATCCACATGTATTGGCCTTTACATAAAAAATATACTCCCTGCCTTATATTAACCCCCAAGAGCCAAGTTGAGTTTTTTCCCTTTCGTTTATAGACAAACTTTTGGAGCCCGTAGCGGTACGCGACGAACTCCTTGCTGCCTGAGTCACCACGTAGACCTGCCACGTGGCGACACGTGGAAGGCGTTGTTCCGCATGGCGACACGTGGCGGACGTGTTGCCACGTGGTGGCACGTGACGACACACTGTGCCACCGTCTGCCACGTGGCACACGTGTCACAACGTGTCATACCACGTCATCGCGGTACGCGATGACGTTGGTTCAACAGCGATCGCATATCGTTGTTGACCCTTCTAGAACTTTTTGACCAAGCCCTTCGCGATACGCGATGGGCATGTCTTTGTCCCGTTGCGTATCTCGATAGGACAAGAAAACAGAATTTTGTTTTAAGCCCTTTGAGTTTGGAATTTGACGGATTTGGTCCCTTGACTTTGGAATTTGACATTTTTGGCTCGAAATCTCCGTGATGTTACATCCTCCCTACCTTGAAATAATCTCATCCTCGAGATTGCTTTACAAGAATAAGTGAGGGTATTTCGTTCTCATTTCCGATTCGAGTTCCCATGTATACTCGGGCCCTCTTTGTGAGTCCCATTTTATTTTCACAATTTTCAAGGTTCGTCTTTTGAGTTTCTTTTTTTTCGAATCTTCTATTTGTATTGGTCTTTCAATGAATTCTAATTTCTCGTTAATTTCTACATCTTTTAATGGCATCGAAAGAGATTCGTCGGCTAAACATTTATGCAGATTTGAAATATGGAATACGTCGTGTATCCCGTGCATTTCCTTGGGCAGTCGTAAACGGTAAGCAATAGTACCAATACGTTCAAGTACCTCGAAGGGTCCAACGAATCGAGGACTTAACTTTCCTTTCTTGCCGAAACGAACGACGCCTTTCCAAGGCGATACTTTTAATAGAACCTTGTCACCAACATTGAATTCTAACGGCTTACGACGGACATCGGCGTAACTCTTTTGGCGGTCACGTGCCGTCTTATGTCGTTCGCGAATTTGAAGAACTTTGCTGGTGGTTTCTTGGATTATTTCGGGTCCAGATAATTGATTATCTCCGGTTTCAGACCAGCATACAGGCGTTCTACATTTTCGACCATATAACGCCTCGAATGGTGCGACTTAAATACTTCTGTGATAACTATTGTTATATGATAATTCCATTAGGGGTAAGTGGTCATCCCAACTTCCACCTAAGCTTATCACACAAGCGCGGAGCATATCTTCCAACGTTTGAATCGTCCTTTCACTTTGCCCATCAGTTTGTGGATGATAAGCAGTGCTAAGGTTTAGCTTGGTGCCTAACGCTTGTTGGAAGCTATTCCAGAAACGAGACATGAAACGACTGTCTCGATCAGAGATTATAGATAGCGATACTCCATGTAAAGCAACGATGTTGTTCACATAGATACGCGCTAGTTTATCCATTGAATACGACTCATTGATGGTTATGAAGTGTGCGGACTTTGTGAAGCGGTCCACAACCACCCATATAGCATTATTTTGTCGAGTCGTCTTCGAGAGTTTGGTTATGAAATCCATGGTTATTAACTCCCACTTCCATACGGGAAGTTTGGGTTGTTGAAGCAATCCGAAGACTTTTGGTGTTCAGCCTTAACCTTCAAATAGGTTAAACATTTCGCAACATGCGAAGCGATGTCCTTTTTCATCCCATTCCATTAGTATTTAGATTTGAGATTTTGATACATTTTGTCACTACCGGGGTGCATCATGTATTTAGACTTATGAGCTTCGTTTAAAATTTTCTCACGTAAGTTCCCAACGATTGGTACCCAAATCCGGTTTCCCATTCTAAGTATACCATCGTCACCTTTGATTAACGAATCAATGGTGTCGTTACGTTTCTCGTCGGAGATCTTGTTTTCATGGATCGATTGAGTTTGAGCGGATTTGATTTGTTCGAAAAGATCGACTTGAAGTTCTAGCCTTAACGCTCGGACTCTTTTTGGCTTTTCGTGCTCTTTACGACTCAAGGCATCAGCCACAACGTTGGCTTTGCCTTCATGATAAATGATCTCGCAGTCGTAGTCGTTAAGAGTTTCCGTCCAGCGCAGTTGGCGCGTGTTAAATTCTTTTTGATCGAAGATGTGCTTCAAGCTTTTATGATCAGTGTACACGACAAACTTGACTCCATAAAGATGATGCCTCCATATCTTCAATGCAAATAATATGGCGCCTAACACTAGATCGTGAGTTGTAAGTTCTTTTCGTGCACCTTGAGTTGACGAGAGGCATAACCGATTACTTTCTTTCGTTGCATTAGTACACATCCCAAGCCGGAGTGAGACGCATCACTAAAGACAACAAAATCTTCAGTACCTTCTGGCAAGGCCAGTATAGGTGCTTGGGTAAGCTTTTGTTTAAATATATCGAATGCCTCTTTTTGTTTTGCTCCCCATTCATACTTGATATTTTTGCGAGTCAAAGAAGTTAGGGGAACATCGATTTGGGAAAAGTTTTCAATGAACCTACGGTAATAACCAGCCAAACCTAAGAAACTTTGGATCTAAGTTGGCGATTTTGGAATCTCCCACTTAGAGATAGCTTCAATCTTAGCGGGATCGACTTGAATACCATTGACATTGATGATGTGACCAAGGAATTGTACTTCGGGAAGCCAAAATTCGCATTTCAAGAATTTGGCGTACAACTTCTCGGTTCTTAGAATTTCAAGCAGGGTTCGAAGATGAATTTCATGATCGTCCTTAGATTTAGAGTAAATGAGTATGTCGTCGATGAAGACGACAACAAATTTATCCAAGTAAGTCTTACAAATCCGATTCATCATATCCATGAACACGGCTGGAGCATTAGTAAGTCCAAACGGCATAACAGTGAACTCATAATGGCCATACCTTGTTCGGAATGCAGTTTTTGGGATATCATCGGATTGAACTTTAAGTTGGTGATAACTGGAACGAAGATCGATTTTTGAAAAGAAGCTAGCACCTTGGAGTGGTCGAATAGATCATCGATTCGAGGGAGTGGATAACGATTCTTGATTGTGACTTTATTGAGAGCTCTATAATCGATACACATGCGCATTGATCCATCTTTCTTTTTGACGAAAAGTATCGGCGCTCCCCATGGTGATGAACTTGGTCGTATGAAGCCTTTCTAGAAGAAGTTCGTCAAGTTTTTTCTTTAATTCCTTCATCTCGGTTGGTGCTAGACGATATGGTGCTTTGGCGATCAGAGCGGTACCGGGAATGAGATCGATTCTAAACTCTACTTCACGATCGGGAGGGATTCCGGGAAGTTCGTTGGGAAAGACATCGGCAAAATCAGAAACAACAGGAACGTCTTTGATTTCTTTGGGTTTAGATTCTTTAGTGACGTAGGCCATGAATGCTAAGCATCCTTGATTTAAACATTTGTTAGCCCTTATCAAGGATATTAGGCTAACTTGGGCAGCGTCTTTATCCCTTTCGATTTGAATGGTTCGTTTATCAGGGCTCGGAGTTCAACGGTCTTGCTATTGCAAAGGATACGAGCATGGTTGTCGGATAACCAATCCATACCAAGTACAACATCAAAACCCGCAAGAGACATAGGTAATAATTGAATAGGCAAAACATAACCAGCTAATAAGATTTTTCCATTTTCTAAAGCTTCGGAGATTTTAATATTTTCGCCACTAGCGGTCTCGACGCTTAGATTTTTGTTAAGTTTAATTAAAGGTTCGTTTAATAGACTACAAAAGTTATAATCTATAAAACTTAAGTTGGCACCTGAATCAAACAAGACTCTAGCATAAGTGTTGTTAACTAGGAACGTACCGGTAATGGTTTCTGGCATGTCGGCCGCTTTCTTTGTGTCAAGGACGAAGACTCTTGTGTTGCCCTTCTTTGGATCTTTCTTTTGACCGTTTCCACCCGCACCACCAGTCGCGGGTTTGTTTTTGGGGCATTCAAAGCTTAGATGTCCCATTTCTTTGCAGTTGTAGCAGGTCATCTTTTTCTTCCAACAATCGGCCGTTGCGTGGTCGGGTCTATGACACGATTCACAGACTCATGGAATTAAATGGCATCTACCCCTATGATATTTCCTGCAGATTTTGCATTGTGGAATGCTGGGGTTAAAGCCGGACCTTCGTTGGTCAACTCCTTTACCTTGAAACGATTATTTCCTTCTTTCTTCGAGTCATGTGTTGTTACCACCTTTCTATCATCTTCCTTGTTGTGGAACATTCCGCCCATCAAATAATCAGCCAATTTCATCGTGAAGTCAGCGGTTTGTGGCAAGTGAGACCTCACCATGTCACAAATCTCTCGTGGTAGTCCCCAAATACAACGCGCCACTTTGCTGGATTCAGGTGTAACCAGCTAGGGAACCAATCGACAGTATTCGTGAAATTTTGTGTTGTACTCACGAAGGTTTGTTCCAACGACCTTGTGATTTAGGAATTTGGTTTGGATTTGGTTGGTCTCATGCATCGGACAAAACTTTGCCATCAACATCTCCTTGAATTCATTCCAAGTTAGGTTATACATTACTTCCCTTCCCCTACTCAAAATCAAGGTGTTCCGCCACTCCAGCTCTTCTTCTTTAAACATAAGGGCAGAATATTGGATCTTTTCCTCGTCAGAACACTTGCTCGTTATCACAATCGTCTCCATTTCTTCAAGCCACCTCACGGTTGTGATGGCTCCCTTGTCACCATGGAACTCCTTTGGTCCATAATACTTGAAATCTTTAAATGAACACCCACCGATCTTGAGTTTTTTAAATTCTTGTCTAACACTTCCATCGACTGACTCGTGAACACTTTCTTCGATATGAGATGGTTTTGGACGGGATTTAATAGATTTTTGAGAAGGGTTAACCGAACGAGAGTGTTTCTATTGTCTAGATTGAGACCTAAATTCAGTTTCGGCCCTTACGACATCTTTTACTATTCTTTGAATTTGTTTCATATATTTATCAGGAATTGGTTCTTCTTTTTCGTTTTCGGGGTCTTTCCCCTTATCTTTTCGTTTGTTGGCTTCTTTTCGTGAAGCCTCTCGATTAACACTTTGTCGAGACATTTTATCTTTTTCTTTTTAACTGAAATTTAACAAATTTCTTTTCTTTAAAACACAGTTTATTTATTATACCTTCATATATATATCATAAAATGATATATATATATTATTATTTTTACAACATTATATATATCGTTTATTCGATATATATATTCCTATCCTTATTTATTACATATTACACATAACATGCAAACGATTTTAACACATAACTCCATTATCTTGAAAACACATCTTCATCACCATCATCTCAATCCTTCATGAATTTCTTCACAACCTTGGTTAACTTGTTGCACTTTTGAAGAAGCGTCTCATATCTTCTTCTTTTTCTTCCCATCAACCGCTATCTTCTTTCTCAATTCATCCGTCTCATGTAGGGCTCGATCAAGATGTTCCTACTGTGACTGAGGAATGTCATTGGGATATTCGTAGCGGGGCGGTGGATCATGGTATCCCATCATGACAATGTCGAAATGATTCCTTGGATACAGATATGGAGAAGCAGTCACATCGGATTGGTAGTTGAAGAAAGCTTCGGCAGCCTCATTCTGTTCTCGGATCTCATTCGCTTGTTCTTCAACTGATGGGATCTTGCTTGAGTACGGTGGGAAGATTGATGATGCTTTACCCTTGATCTCTTGAAGAAATTGCATGTAGGGATCAGCGGAACCATAACTTGGAGTTTGATGAGGGTATGGTTCTTCGATTGGTGTCGTTACCTCATTTGGATTGTCGGGATATTCCTCCTCTGGTTCTTCTTATATCTCCTCTTCTGGTTCCTCTTCTTCTGGTTCCTCATCCTCTGATTCTTCTTCTTTCATTAATTGGGCAGTCTCTTTTGTCATCGCAGGCATGTGAAACTTCTCGTATGGCATTATCACCTTCATTTTGGGCTTGTGAGATGGTCCCTCATTGTTGAGACGTGAGTCGGCAGAATCCATGGTAGAAGTTCCGGTATGCCACCTTCGCTGATCTGAGTAGCATTTCATCCAATCAGACGATGGAGATCTTGGTTCCTCCTTGATCGGTCGGTTGAGAGGAAAGCGTATGAAGGGTGAGGATTATGTGTTAGATATGTCGAATCACCAAATGGGTAGTATGGCGGGACCTCATATGGTTGATAGGTAGGAACTTCGGAAGGATGATACGTTTGTACTTCGGATGGTTGGTACATGAGTAAGCTTGACGGGTAGTAGCTCGAGTGCCTTGGTGCTTGGTATGCTTGATTTGGAGTGTTATCTAGATGGTAGATTGGACTTTGCTCATTTCTGGGATAATGATATGGCTTGGTTTGATTGTGATCCTCGTCGAAATTGAAGAATGGAAATTTGTAGTATTTTCCAGCTCTCCTTACTTCATGTTCATAATACTCCATTAATTTCTCGTATGACATCTAATTTAGGTGGTTTAGAGTGAGGAGAGGGAAAGAAAGGGTTACCAGCCAATCTTATCCCTATTCAAATAAACAAGTAAAATATTTTCCTATGCTTGGATCAAAGCTTGGGTATTGTTTTATGATACTCAATTCGCTAAGATCGATGGCTCTGATACCAACCTGTCACACCCCCATCTTAGGCCTAGGAGTGCGACCAACAATTGGTACCACATTTGTAAATAAATCAGAGTTGCAGGTTAATGCGGAAGTCTTATAAAAACATGTGGATTTAGATTATAAATATTTACATTACAAAAGACGAGACAAGTCTCGTCTAGGTTTACTTGTTTATAAGTTTACAAAACCATCATATTTAATATTTAAACAAAAACATCCGAGCCATCGGATTCTTGAGCCCTTCGTTCTTCAAGCCCTATTCTTGGTTACCTGCAAAATGATAGAAAATACGTCAGCAACGAATTCTGGTGAATATGCTGACACTAAAAATATTTTCTTTACTCAATCACCCCTCGAGACCGTAAGTCTCGGCCCATCTTGGCTTAGGAATAATTAAGTTATAACAATATCATTATAAACTCGAGTCTCTACACTAGGTCACCTCAGCAAAACACCGCAGCGTTTCGACATACTTAGGTACCATAAATATACACATGGTCAGTCTCACTCGAACGTACTTAGGTCTGGCCCATCGTGGCTGGAGGTAGTGACCAAGCGTGGTGCGATGTGCCCACCGTATTTTACCACATATGTAAGGATCCAGACAAACGTATACTACAGCCTGAGGGCTAGGCTTTTACTCTTATTCATAATGTTTTTAGAGACACTTAGTCTCATGTAAAGTTTTTCACATAACAAGTTGACTCGTTTGAAAACAATTTTGTTAAAATGGGGCGTATTCACCTTTTCAATTGGGATCGGCTTTAAACACCGTCCGTGGGTCTTTCCCTTGCTATCTCGCACCTATAGTACGAGTATAACTTTTTGTTAGTCGGATATACAATCCGGCTTAAGACCTTTAGTCTTAGTTTTATAATCGCCACCTCGATTATTTATTCTTTACTTTAAAACCTTTAGTTAAAAAGTAACATTTATAAACCTTTAGTTTATTTATAAAACCCTAAGTTTCTTCTTCTTTAAGAAACGTATTTCTTTCTTTCTTTATTATTTAAGAATACTCTTTATTACTTAAATAATATCTATAACAAAGAATAATTATACTCACATGTACATATACATATATATGCATTTTATATTTCTTTTCTTTTTCTTTGTTATATTTTCTTTTGTTTATCGAGGCATCGAGTATAATCTCGACTTTGGGTATAAGCCTTTATAATATTTTATTATTATTTTATTTGAGCATTATGCCTACCTTTACTTGGCTTATAAACCCTACACACTTTGAGCAGCACTTCTTCGCCGCTGGATCAACACTTCACTTGGGCAAGCAAATCGAGACACCAACACTTCACGATATGAAGTTCGAGATGATCGTCGGAACTTCGGGATGGTATCACCTTCTTAATATGAACGTCTTCGGGCGGTAGCATGGATATCAAGGTTACCGCACGGATAACGAGGAATCAAAGGCATATTTATCGAGGAAACAAGGCACGGATCTCGAGGTGGATCGAGGATCGGGTTCTCGAATTTTTAGAGAGATGTTAGTGAGAGAAAGGTGAGTGAGTTTTGGTGTGCAAATGGGAGAACCCGGACCTTGCTATTTATAGACAAACTTTTGGAGCCTGTGACGGCCTCCTTGGCTAGCCCGTCGCGTATCGCGACGTAGGCTGCCTGAGTTACCACGTGGCGACACGTGGCGACACACTGTGCCACTGTCTACCACGTGGCACACGTGTTACAACGTGTCAGACCACGTCATCGCGGTACGCGATGACGTTGGTTCAACAGCGATCGCGTATCGCTGTTGACCCTTCTAGAACTTTTTGACCAAGCCCTTCGCGATACGCAATAGGCTTGTCTTTTGTCCCGTTGTGTATCTCGATAGGACATGAAAACATAATTTTGTTTTAAGCCCTTTGAGTTTGGAATTTGACGGATTTGGTCCCTTGACTTTGGAATTTGACATTTTTGGCTCGAAATCTCCGTGATCTTACACTTAACTAAGATTAATCGATATAATTGATAAGATTATTGAATGAGGTGGATATGTTGCATGCGAGTTTGCTTGAGGGCAAGAAAATGACAAATGTGAGGATGTGATGCGGGGGTTAAAATTTGTGTTTTGAATACTTAATATCACATGTTTTAGTTGACTATTACTTTGAATGGGATAACTTTGTGAAGATGTTTGCTTGTAGGTGATTGGAGCTTAATGGAACATTTGAAAGATTCTTAGTGTGAAGTTTAAGCGAGCATTGAGGTATCGAAATCACATAGGAAGTTCGAGCTAATCACGAGATTGAAAATGAAAGGAAATAGAGAAAAAATGGTCCAGACGTAGCTTAATCCCTCATGGGCGTAGATGGGGCATAGCTGTTTTTTTTTTTTTTGTCAGAATGTCAGCGCATAATTACCCAGAACCAGAGTAGCTTATGCCCTATTCAGAGTAAGCTACGCTAGGACATGATATATGATTATTTATTTATTTTTTTTTTTTGCTACTGTTTTTAGGGGTATAAAAAGCTTAATGTTAACCTAATATGGACACTTTTTACTCACCTGTTTGGGGACAATTTTGGGAGCTTTTCCACCATCTTCAACAATCTCTAATCAAAATTTCATTCACGGTGCTTCCATCCAACATCAGATTTATTGAGTGCATGATGTTTCTTAGCTAAAAACCTTTGTAAGCACCTCCAGGTGTTGGATTCATATGAGAAACTTTTGATTTCAGTTTTGTTCATGGTGTGGGATTAAGTTTTTATGTAATCGTGTGATTTCGTGAAACTTAACGTGTGTTTTGAAAGTTAAACAATCAGTTTGCTATCTGTTCTTCGTATTAATACCATATCGTTCGTGATTAGTACTTCATGACCAGGTATTAGATTGACAAATTCTAATCGGATTGGTGATTTTGTAATAGATACCGTTAGGAGCATTCCCAGCCCTTCCCCTATATTTATGTGGGGAGATTTTGTAAATTATATGGTGAGGTTTTGAATGGTTGTGAGTGTAAATTGTATGATGGAGAGAGAAAATATGGTGACTTTTTTGTAAATTTGGGGAAACTTTGTTTGTCCGTGTTTATTTTTTAATATTTGTTGAATTGGTTGTGAGTAGAGGAAAAAGAAAATTGTAATGATAAAAGTATAAAATAATATTATTTAATTAAACATGAAAGGGAAGTGTAGTGTTTTATATTGTAATTATAAAATGGGGATGAGAGACGGACTGAGAATGCTCTAATTCAGTTTATTAATCATCACTCAAAATCAATTCACGTATAGCGTCCCCGTTAAGGATGTCCCATTGAACAAGACTAGGATATTAGTTAATTACTAAATCTGAAGCCCGGGGTGGTTACTATTTTCTTTATCATTTTACAAATCACTTTTAAAACGTTTGACATCATTTGTCCGTCTCAATTTAATTATTATATAAACAATTAGCCAAATTAGTATTTTCTAACTGATTCCTTATGGGTTCGACATCCTACTTACCCTTGTTGGTTAAGGAAACACTAATAGAGTTTTATAAATGTTTTTGCATGACTTGACGACGATCATCAGGGGTTGCCACCTTTTTCCAGATAATAACCTCATGGATCATTCCCGACGTCCCCATTTTTCTTCACAGTTTCCCTTGCAATCCGGGATAAAGCTTGTATTAATCCCTGAAATCACGTGGAAAGTACACAGAGAAACCGGTGGTGTCGAGGGGTGGGGGGATTGTTCGCACCTCGTATCTTTTTTCCCCCGCTCTCCATGATCCACTTCATGTGCTCTTTCACATCAGTAGTAGTGTTTTTCTTTTTTCTAATTTGTGGTTAAGGTTAACCTCATGTGGAATTTTACATTTTAACAATTTTTAGGATGTAAATAGATAAACCATAAACACAAAAATGTGTTGTAACCGTCTCTATCTTGATCACTTTTCATATATAGCTTTCTGATTTTGATATTTCATTTATTAAAAAATAATGCATATACACTGATACAGAATAAAAGATAATGTTTATACACTAATACAGAAACAGAAGACAAGCGATTTGACCACAAGTCAAATTGGAGTAACATAACTTTACACTACTCAATTATTAATCTCAACTTTTCCATTTGTATAACTTCCATAGAATTTTTTTAGAAAGAAATAGAAAAAAACCTTCTTTACATTTAGTTAATTGGTTTAAGGCATCAAAGTGTTTCTACCTTTTCTTTTTCTAAGGTTCACTCTTTCAAAATCATGTACGTGCCACATTAGACAAGTGCACAATTTTATTCTTTTCTTGTTTCTTCCTGTCCAATTTTATTTTATTCTCGTTTTGAGGAGAATAAATCCCCATGTATTCATATAAACACCAACTTACAAGTAACAACCATCCATCCATAAGTGACGTTAAAGAAATGAAGTCCGAAAAGCTTGCTTTCATCTTCCTTCTTTTATGTGCACAATTCATATGTAGCTTGACTTTTGAATCCAAAGGTAAGTTCCTATTTAGTTAGCATAACGTTATATATATGTGCTATTTTACTTGGTCTATATTATCATGTAGAGGAGAAAGATCTGATTAATCTGAACGAAAATAGTTATGGCCGAGAAGATGGTGTGAAACATGATGAGCTAGTTTTCTCGAAGGCGAGTAAAGGGAAGGGTGCATACGGTGGTCAAAATGATCGGCCTCGTAGTAGGGAGAAAAACAAAGCAGTCTCGGCACTCTTAAACGTACCCACATGCTGGTCAAATGTTGGTATTAGTGTTATTATCATCAATATAATGCTTGTTTTTCACTTCTAGATTATTGCTAGGCATGTACAAAATGATGATTATATATGTGTAATAAGGGAATTGTTATTATTATTATTATTATTATTATTATATATTTTTCTTTTTTTCTGGTATGGTTACACATAATTTAACCTAGCTATACACAGTCAGACAAGATTTTGTTTATAACATGCTTTAACCAAATCAAAGTTGACAGCTTATTTTTAATGTCCCAAACTCATTTTACTTATTACCCATCTTAATCTGAACAATACTTCAATTTTTTTTATAACGACCTAAACCCATTTGGTATATATCCCATTACAACTCGAATGCATATTAACATATCTAAGTCCTCGATCGTTAACCCGAAAAAATAAAAATATTAAAAAAAATGATCGAAACTCATTTTGCTAGGTATATGACCTGAACCAAATCTACTATGTTAGTCACGGTTATTTGAGAGTCTTTTAAAACCTTCATAAACTACCAAAGATTTAATGTCCACCCATAGCCAAAACTGATACTTTTATTTAAATGACATGGATTCATTTTGCATATAATTGTTTTGACGTAAACCAAAACCATTTTTTAAGATGACTCGAACTCATTATGCTTATAACATGTTTTAACTAGAACCAAAATTGACAACTTTTTTTTTTCTTAAATGACTCAAACTCATTTTACTTATTGCCTGTTTTGGCCTAAACAAAATTTTAAACGTTTTTTTTTATAATGATTTAAATTCATTTGGCTTAAATCCAGTTATAACTCGAAGACGTTTTGACCTATCAAAGACCTCAACTGTTGACCCGAAACAATACAAGTATTTTAAAGAAAATGATCAAAACTCATTTTGATGGCATTTTGACTTGAACCAAAATTGATATTTTTTCAAATGACACGAAATCATTTTGGTTAAAGTTTATAACATACACACCAATATTCTTACATTGGAATGTCGACAAAAATAAACACGGCGTGATTGTATATTTGAAATTTATTAAAACGTATTGTATTAAGATATATAAATGAAAAACAAAGAAAAATAATATAGATGATTGTATGAGTAAACTTAAAGGGATGGAAGAGTAATTATAAATTAAATTTACAAAAGTTGAGTATAGTTGAAGGGTTAAATTTGTAACTATATTATAGGTTCATATTTGCATATTGGAGTTGTACTCTTATGCTTAAATGACTTGTACAATATAATTAACACCTCAAAATAAAATAAAATTTACATTGAAACGTCAACAAAAATAAGTTTGCAATGGTAAGTTCGTTTTTGTTTAAAACACAATATATTAAAACATATTGAAGAAATAAAAAAATTAAATGAATTTGTCAATTAAAGGGGTAAAGATAGAGGGTTTATGTGTAACTACTTTACAAATTAACAAAGTTGTATTGAAGTTGAAAGATCAGTTTGTAACTATTTTCTAAAGTAAACATTCTTAACCGTACTTGATGTCAAAAATACTATATTGTCCTCAAATTTTTAAAATTTTATACATTAGTGATTTTATTTTATGCAATAGTGATTGCACCTCTTAAAATTTAAGAGCTTTTTCACTCATGCTTTATATATAGTATAGATAGTCATCATTTTTAAAAAATTCTCAAAATATGTCAGTCCCGTATGATCACTCAATATTAATGTCGCAACCCACACAATAATGTGTCGATAAGTGGGTTAACGACTTGCTATTTAGAGTAAGAACAAATGTATGTTAACGGAGGAATCACTAACATACAAGATTCTTGCTTAAAGATTGCAAAATGTAACACACATAAACATTAACTCAAAAGATTTCCATTTATAGAAAGATTCATACAAATGCAAATCAATTAGGGTTTCTGTAAGGAATGTTTATCCGTAAAAATCTAAGGACAACCATCACACTCAAATCAGGAATAGTCAGTAGGTCTGAAAGTGTTAAGGATTGCCCGTTGTCGTTAGGAGGCGTTCCCTAGATCATTCTATTTATAGGCCTGCCTCCTGACAGCTGCCCTCCCTTCTAGAAACCCTAATAATTGATACATATTCATAAAACATATTACAAAATATTCTAAGTGTAAAAACAGGTCTTTCGTGTAGACTTTGTGTCTTTTGTTTTCTTTGAGCAGACCTGGTAATCTTGAAGTGTGCTGGCAAACAGTTCTCCGAGTAGACTTTACTTAGAGTATTTTCCTTAGAAAATACTCACCTAGCAGACTTCAAGCTTCTTGACCATAGCAAACTTTGCTCGATATGGTCCTACGAGCAAATTGTTTTTCATGAATCCCTTCAACTCTTTGTTAAAGAATAACTTATTAAGCAAACCAAAATGTGCTAGGAACACTGTTTGACTTGTGCTATGAGCACCGTAGCTTGCTAGGAGTTGAACCTTGCTAGAGAAAGTCCTTAGAATATTTATTGATCAACTTTCCAAAAGCATGCTCGGACTACTGTTTATTAATCAAACCTTGCTAGAACTGCCAAAATACTTGGCTTCATCAGCTTGGTTTAGTCAACGGTTTGCTGGTAAGCAAACTATGCTTAACTTGAAGAACACTTTTGCTAGACAAAGTAAACCCTGCTCTAATTATCACTTAAGAAGACTTCAAGAAGATAACCTTACCCAAAGGCAAAATACCTTGCTAGGACAAGTAAAACCTTGGTAGGAGGTCCAAGTGTGCTCGGTTTCCATATATAGCCATATTAGAGGAGTGTTGAGAAGATTCCAATCTCCTTTAAGTCATAACATGTCAAATCTTTGACCCGACAATCTCCCCCTAGATTGGAACACCTCTGTTTTACCAAAACACCTCTAAGGTTACATACACTTAGTCAAAAATACACATCAAATCAAAATCAAATTACATTACAGAATCAAAAGATTAAATACTTGAGAATTCTGTCTAGTGGACATTACAAAGCAAAATATAAGCTAAAATAGTCTTCATCACCTTCTAGAGCTTGAGGCTGCTTGTCTTCGATCCACTCTCACTCCTCCTACTTTTTCTTTGAAAATAAACAGTCGATGTTGATGAGGATGATTCACAGGAATTGTCCAATTAATTATGTCTCTCATATCCTCATCACACAGGAAAGTAAGGTCTTCATCAGTCTTGATTATACCCAAGATAATTCCATCAGAGTTGCGAAGAATGTAGGAGTCTTCATTTTTGTTGTAGTCAATTTGTGTAATCCTACCATTCTTCTGGACTTCATGATTAGGCCTTGTCATTTCCCTTCTCATGTTGATGCAAGTGTTTAAGTTTGCCAATGGATTTTTGTTTCTGACTTTTGAGAGGTAGCCAAATTCAGCATGCTTGATGTGACTTAATCTTTTGCCTCTCTTGGTTTTTTCATGCTCTGTCAGTTTCCACTTCTTCTTTTGTTTCAACAAAAAGAATCCCATCCCTGCTTCACTTCTCAAATATTTGGACAACTCATTTTTTTGTCTACCTGCAAGTTTGTTCCTGTTATGGTAGTCATACAACTTCAGAGTTGCCATTTCTTCAAGTTGTTCTTTCTTGTAATCAGCAAAGTCATTTTTGAAGAAAATCTCTTTTAGTTCTTTGCTTTTCATTATCACCTTCTAAGTATGAGAGACAGAGTCATAGAAGAGTTTTATTGGCAGGTCAACATCAGTTGGTGACCTTTCTTGTCTTTGTGGTACATCTCTTCTAGGCTCATTTCTGGTTGTAGAGCTTGGTCTTCTTAAAGCTTAGGGCCTTAAGGGAATAGACTTCATAGGTTTAGTAGCCCCCACTATTCCAAATTTCTTTTTATAAATTTCAATCACCATTTCAGCTGGCATATTCAACATATTTACAAGGTTTTCACCTCCATCTCTGAACACATATTCATTATATTTTCATCCCCAAGCTGACCGGTTGGTATAAACCTCACTCCACCAGGTCCAGCTATAAAGCTTCTGGGGTTTCTTTCCTCAGTCAATAGTTTCTCCCATTCAGCCTTTTGTTCATAAAATAATTCTTTCAGTTGTGCTTTTCCTGGCATGTCAAAAACATTCTCCTTCATACCCTTATTTTTCATTATTCCTTTCAGCACCTTGATCATCTCCTCATCTTCCCATGGATATATGTGTTCAACAGGTTCTGGTTTGACTTCCACGGGAATAGGAGTGTTTGAGGCTTCAGCTCTTTCCAAGTCATCCTTTTCAATTTCAGACATATATAGAGACAGTCTGTCTGATCTACTCATTCCTTCAAGTTCACATAATCTCCCTCTAGCCTCCATCAGTCTGCTTAACAGCTCCAACTGCTCATTTTCCCACTTTTTCTTCTTTTCTATTTTACTCTTTTCAGCTAGAGTTACAAGTCTTGGCCTTTTTACAGAGGTTTATGGTTGATCTTTCCTAGATAATGTTCTGAAGTGAGACTCAACCGCTTCTTTTGTTAGACTGTCAACTAACTTAGGAGCCATCCCTCTATCTATCAGGTATTTACATTTCCCTCCATACTTCTTCATCACAGCCTCTATTCTTTCATTCAGTTTTGTTTCTCTTTCAAATCTCTCCTTCTCTTCTTTCTCCATTGTTTCTCTAGTCAAGTTGTAATGTTTTTCCAAATCATTGAAACTCATCCTGCTCAAATCTTTTTCATTCAGACCATGCTTTCTCAAATATTCTCTATACCTCATGGAATCAGTATTTTTATTTTCAACCCTCTTCCTTATCTTATAATCTTCCTTATCAATCAACTTTTGCAACTCCTCATTAGATAGAGGAGCCAATCTTTCAAATCCATATCTAAATCTTATCAATTTTATCACCAAAGGGTTATTCATTTTTGCCTCATCCAGAATTTGTTGTATATTTTCCCTCTGTTCATCAGTCATTTCAACTTGAGGGGACATAATATCAACCTTTTCAACCTTAGTGCCTTGATCATCATCATTGTTATCATCATTGTTGTCATCATCATCATCATCATCATCATCTTCAGCATTTTAATTAACTTTTGTATCATCATCATTTTCAGTTGAGTCATCAAGTGCATCTATTCTTGGTTCATTCATATCTAGTTCAGCATCAGGCATAATCTCTGTATAGGAACAGCCATCACAGGGCTTTCATGATCCTTGGGACTTTCAACTGTATAATCAGGATCACCGTCCTTTCTAGCCCTTTTTGCTGACTTTTCTTCATCAATCTGCTCATCATCCTTTCTCTTACTGGTATAGGTCTTTCCAAACTTCTTTTGAGGTGGTGAATCATAACTCCACATATCTGGAGGATTTTTCTCATATTCCTCCTCTGCTTGCTTTATCCATTTCTTTGTTGCAAATTTTGTCAGAGATTCTCCAACCTCATCTACCACAACTTCCTTTTATGTTTCATCAGTAACTTTTTTAGAGGTGGTTGGTGCTTCAGGTTGAGAAAATTTGCTTATTACCAATGCTAAGGTATTTTCAACTTCCTCAGCTTGTTTCATTTTAATTAGCACCTCAATCACCTCCTGCTCAACATTTTCTTCTTGGTTAAGAGCTTTGGCAATATTTGCTTGTTCAATTAAGGTTTCTTGTTCAGCCAACTCTTCTTCAACCATGGTTTGGGCAATGTATTCCCTCTCCAATGTTTCTTTCACAATACTTTCATGCCTCTTGGCGGCCTTAACATTTTCATCCTCTTCATTCTCAACAATCACCTCCTGTGTATCAACAGGCTCTTCTTCATCATCAACTATGGCTTTCTCCTTCTCCATACTTCTTTTCTTTTCTTCTTCAGTTTCAGAGGCGAAATTGTCAATATCATCCAATAAATCTTCCATCTCCTTGTCATGCTAAACCTTCTTGGAACTTTCTTCATAAGTTTATTTTTTCAGTTAGGATCAGTTCCTCAGTTGCAGCACCTCATCCATTACATCAGTTAACACATATGTGGCAATGACATCAATCATAACATCAGTAGCAACAACATCATTTGCTATTGCTTCTGTTGTTACCACATTATCACTGGTTTGATTCTCCATCTCAGCATCAATTTCTTTTTCCTTCCTCAACAAATCATCATCAAATTCTCCATACAGGGTATTCAAAATCTCATCATCCACATCATAATTCTGTTCATCATCACCAGATTTATCACCCTCATAGTCTTCATCAACAACTATTCTCTCATCACTATCCTCAACATCACTATCACCATATGTATTCAAGATACTTTTCAGTCCATCATCCTCAACCTCCACTTCCTCATCCACCATTTCTTCATCAACAACAGTGGCCATAGGTATATTCTCCCCCTGTTTTGGGGCAGCTGAGGTCTTCTCAACTTCTGCCTCAAGAGTTTGAATTTTCCAAAGAGCTTGGGCCAGCTGTTCATTCAAATCAGCATTTTCTTTCTTCAACTGATCATTTTCTTCTCTTAATTCCACATTTTCACAAATCATATCAAGATTTCTTCTGAACACATAATTACCATGGGGAGGGGTATCAGGTGGTGAGTCAGAGAAAGGATCATGTATGGGATTAGTGGGTGGATTTATGGTTTGGATTGTGGAAGGATTGGGTCAGTGGGAAGCTTTGGGCTCTCAAATACGTTTTCACTGGTTGATGGCAAAGGATTTATGTTTTGGACTAAAAGTGTTCTGGTATGGGTTATTGTGAATGTTGGTTGGTTGGGTTGGTCTAAGGTCTGAGAATGTGTTGGGGATGTAATTGGTGTAGATGGGAAAGTTTGTAAGTGAGTGCGAACTGTTTGTGGGATATAGGGTTCATCTGTTGTATGGCTTGGGTCTTGGGTAATGTATTTTGGTCAATGGTTTGGGGTGGTGTTTGGTTTAAGGTTTCAGGTGGGCTTTGGGTATGTGTGGGTGGTGTTTGGACGGGTGGGGATTGGGTGTTTGGTCATGTGGTGGTGGTGATAAAGGTGGTGTGGGTAAAGGTTGATCCTCCCCCTGAACTTGTGCAACATTATCAGCATTCTCTCCAACTCCCATGTCATCTCCATCTCCTTCATCTCCCTCCATCATCATTATCAGAATCATCATCAACCTCCATTTCTTCCTCATCTTCTTCCTCTGAGGTTAACTCAGGAACAAGCATGATATTAGCATCACGATTAACTAACCATGGTAGCACATCAAACTCAGCTTCTGGATTGAATCGGCTTGTGCTTGACAAGGTAGCAATCCATTTGTAGACATTAGGATTCTAAAGTACATGTGTTGTTCCCAGAGTTGGCAAATCTTGCAATTCATGATTAATAATAATTTGAAGAAATCTGGGATATTCTAAGAACTTCCCTTTGTTTGGCTTTCTCAACATACTAACCATCCCTTCAAAAAATCATTCTTGAGAAGTTAAACGGAAGATCATATATGTAGCAACTGTAGCATTTGCTAAGTCACGGCTCATGAGAGTCCATGATCCCTTCCGAGAGGCAAATCCCAAAATTATGTGGTGAATCAAAAACCTGTAAAGGTTTGGGAACATGCCTTTCTGGAACTGTCCTTCTTTGACGTTCCCTTGATAACCCATCGTTTGTGTAAAGATCTTCAACAGATGATCAGTGTTAAAATTTATTGGCTTGTGGTCATCATCATGTAGTTGTAAGCATGTCCGGATCAGTCTCTCGTAATTCTGATCTCGTGTGTGGCCACGGTAGCTTCCATACGCCTACCATATATATCATTGTGTAATGTGGCTGAGCGCCAAAAATCTAGCAGATGATTTTTGTAAAGAACAGGGCACTCTGTAAATGCAAAACGCATGTTTGATCTTTGTAGCCACCTTATCATGTATGCCACCTCCTCATTGTCCGGAGTTACTTGAAGCAAAGCACACATGTTATGCTTATTCTCAAACGGGTATGTCGGTTCATCATCCGCCATATCTGATCAAACAAAAACACATTCAAAGCAAAGTTTAGTCATACAGTCCATATCTTTGAATAGTTTTAAGTTATAATTTGAAGAAGATAAGAAGAAATTTTGTTAAGAACCTGATCTTCGACAAATTAGTAACCTACACAAGAAACAGAGAGTTATTAAAGATGAATATTAAATGCCCATAATCACGTAATCTCTGTTGGAAAACACTTAATTGAAGCTTACCGAGTCGGATTGTGTGGGCTGGTAAATTAGGGTTAGGATTTAATTGAAGAACGATTGTGTTTCTAGAACGAGAGCTAGAGAGTGTAGCGGAAGGAGAGAGAGGTAAATAATGTGAAAATTTTATTTATCTCTCTCTTATATACCTTTTTGAAAGTGGGTTTTAAATGCAGTTTGTCTTTTAGTGAGTAAATAGCTGTCAAACAGTAATATTATCCAAGTAAATATCTTCTCATTTAAAACCTTGCTCGATAAAGTTCATTTTGCAAACCTTGCTCAGAAAAGTGATTTTTTCACAAAGCTTGCTAGGTATATTCTACACTTTCAAAGCTTGCTTGTTCCAGAGTTATTTCAGAAATTATAAAGCGTTTTACAAATAAAGCTAAGTAAATACAATGAAGGAAGCTTACTCGGAATACAAGATTGCTCGAGAAATAAATCACAAGACATATAATCAAGTATAAATCATCAAATAAGCAACCTTGCTAGGAATCAATTAAGAATCCCAAATATATCTTAGACCTATTTCAAAATGTCAACCTTGCTCGAATTTCTAAATAACTCAAACCTTACCCGAAATTTCATAAACAGTTAACAAATATTCAAACAAGTATACTTTAAGTCAAAGTATGCTTGAAGTACTCTAAGAATGCAAAGTGTGCTAGAGAAGAACTCTAAACACAAAGTATGCTCGAAAAGCTAAGTTTTGAAATTACCAAGTATGTTAAGAGAACACTTGAAAATTTCAAAGTGTACTCGAAACATAAAGTGTGCCCGGAAAACTAGGTTTGCCCGAAAACACTTGTAATTTCAAGGAAACATATTCATATTCACATAATCATCAAGTGTGCTTGATTTACTTGAACATATAAGACAAATTCAATTACATACTCATAATTACAAAGCTTGCTAAATTGAATTCAAACTATCAAACAAAAACACCTAAGTGTGCTAGAAAGTTCAAAAAACATTAAAGCTTGCTGGAAGTAGCATATTCAATCACAACGCTTGCTAGACTGACTTAAACAACCCTAAAACAGTTAAGTTTGCTAGAAAGTTTAGTAATCAACAAAGCTTGCTAGTGAACAGTGTAATTAACCATATTAAATAGCTCTCTATAAACAGTTGTACTTTCAATCAAATCAACAAAGTATGCTAGAAAGTATAGACTATATAAAAGCTTGCTAGTAAACATCATATTCAGATTTGAACAAATATCAAGCTTGCTAGGAATGTTAAATTTCAAGTAAAACAGTAAACTCTACCCGAAAATTGTAAAGACTTCAAAGCATGCTCGAAAAAGGATAAACTTAGACCAAAATGTCTAAGTTTGCTTGATAATGTTATAAAAAAATCAAACCTTACTCGAAAATACATAGTCAGACCTTCTGAAGGTAAAATGCAACTCTTTTTGACTGAACCAATTGTCAAACATATTTTTCTTTAAAGATCATTGTTTAAGAGCAAATGGTGCATTAAGAGATCAAATTTCAGTTATCTTTCATTTCATAACATTTTTCTTCCTTTTTATGAAAAGATCTCAATCATGGGATCATATTGACTAAGTAGCTTTCTCATTATTTCATTCTCAGCATTATTATGACAGTATAGATAGGTTAAAAGCAGGTCAAGACTTAGCATGAATTTCAAATTTTTTGGTGATATGATTATTTGTTCAGTTAAGATGCATAACACTAGAAGGATAACACATATTGCTTTTTAAAAACTTTTTAATGACAGAACTTATGATAATAATAATAATAATAATAATAATAATAATAATAATAATAATTATTATTATTATTATTATTATTATTATTATTATTATTATTATTATTATTATTATTATTATTATTATATATCATAATGTTGTGAACATATAACAACATTGTGTTGTTTAAACAATATAATTTGTTCACTTGTGTTCTTTGTCATTCTCTTGTAAATACATCATTTTGGGGACCAAATACCAACGGGCTCGTGTATAACTGGATATTCACTTTTCTGCCTATCATTCGGATAGATGTATCTTGGAACATGAATAGACAACAATGTAACTCCACATTAAGCTTAGCAGTTTCTTTATGTTTATATCACCTTAGATTTTACACATCGTGGGAAAGCATCCATACATGTTAATGACTATACTAAGTGTCTTTTTAGAAATGTTGCAAAAGTCGCTAGGCGGTCCCTAGGCGGCCGACCCCCTTGGAGGGAGTACTCGGACATGATAAATATACAGAAAATTAGATTTTGGGTAATATGTATATTTCAAATAGCATAAGTTATAACAAAATAAATGAATATCAATATAAATAAGAGAAATACATTTTTAAACACTAAATTATTCTAAAAAATGTTAATCATTAATCAAAAATAATTATATTCGTTCTTTAATATTACATAAATATGAATTATGTTGTATTTTTGAAGTCAAAATAGACCAAAGTTAACCGACTAGATGTGATTCAGGCTAATGTTGACCACCTTTGACCAATTTTTAGTAACTAGTCGGATTTAAAGAAACTCCCCTCGGCACCATACCTTGTAGCGAGTACTCGGAGAGTACTCGGCCTTGTAGACCTACTTTTACAACATTGCTTTTTAGCCTATTAAATCCATATGATTGGCTAAATAGTCAATGTACTATCATTTCTCAAAGAAAAACTCATTTTAAAAACTCAGTCAACCCAATCACTCTTAGTTTTCAGGTAAATGGCTATCATGATTGTCCATATGTGGTTAACAGGACCAAACATATATTAAAATACATGTCCTTTCAAATTATAGTTATTGATATAATTTTAAGTGAAAGAATAAGATCATATCACAATTGCCCTGAATGCTTTCAGTCTTTTGGTTAATGGCTATCCTTTGAATCTAGGAATAGATTACATGACCAAACATATACAAGTATATGTCCTTTGAACTTGAGAAAACGACATAATTTTAAGCAAAAGTGACTCTTTTTGAGTCTTTTCATTGAAAACCTCTTTTAAGCTTCTATAAGGCTTTGAATTAAATAATCTTATCATATCTCAACTCCATTAATCAACTTGCTTTGATCAAAAATTTTCTTAAAAGTTTTCATTTGAGCATATCTTTTCGACACAAAAGCACATTTTGGCACAAACACAAGTGTAGCATATTCAAATCATAATCATCAATGACATTATTAAAACAATCAGACTTCACAACATGCATAGTCTAACATACCCTAATAATATCATCTGATTAGATAAATCCCATAACCAGAGTGTCAAATAAGCACACAAGCAAATAGATCAAATCAAGTACTTATCTAGGCATCAAACACATTCACCGATCATTCCTAAGAATCAAAGATACCTAAGTTCATCAATTAAGCGCACATTACACAACATCACTTAGACCTTCTAACAAAATACTCAATTAGCACATAGACGCACACATCATTAATCAGACCTCATCTGAGTTGATCATTCCCAGGGCTTTCAAAAGAAAGTTGAACCTGGTTCTATCAAGTGGTTTTGTGAATAGGTCAGTCAAATTATCACTTGTATCAACTCTTTTCATCTCAATCAGACGTTTTTCATTACATCTCTCATGAAATGATGTCTGATTTCAATGTGCTTGGTCTTTAAATGTTGTATGGGATTCTTAACAATAAAATATGCGGTAGTATTATCAATGAAAATAGGAGTGTTCAAGAAATTAAAACCATAATCCAGCATTTGATTCTGAATTCATAGAACTTGTGCACAGCAGGCAGATATATACTCAGCTTCAGTAGTTGAGATGGACACTGTGGTTTGCTTCTTGCACTGCCAAGACACTAGCCTGTCTTCCAAGAATTGGCGTCCTCTGTAAGTTGACTTCCTACTCATGTTGCATCCATCATAATCACTGTCAGTATAGGCAATGAGATCAAAGGATTGGTTCTTTGGATACTAAATCCCCAAATCAGGCTTTCCTTTCAAGTATCTAAAGATCCTTTTGACTGCTGTCATGTGAGAGACCTTAGGACTTGACTGAAATCTTGCACATACACATACATCAAACATAATATCAGGTCTTGAAGCAGTTAGGTACATTAAGGATCCAATTTTGGCTCTGTACTCATGCTCATCCACAGGCTCCCCCTTTTCATCTGCTATCATTTTCTCTTGAGTGTCCATGGGTGTTGAAGCAGTTTTGAAATCTTGACACTTGAACTTGTTCAAGATGTCATGTACATACTTAGAGTGGCATATGAAGATGCCATCAGTCTTTTGTTGAACTTGCAATCCAAGAAAGAAGTTCATTTCTCCCATTAAGCTCATTGAGTACTTGGATTTCATCACGTCTTCAAATTCATGGCACATTTGTTCATTTGTTGAGCCGAAATTGATGTCATCAACATAGACTTTTAATAGAAGCAAATCTCTTCCTCTTTTCTTGTAAAAGAGGGTCTTGTCAATAGTTCCTCTTGAGAAACCATTTTCAAGTAAGTGGTTAGATAACTCATCATACCAAGCTCTTGGAGTTGATGTAGTCCATACAAAGCTTTATTTAACTTATACACTTTGTTAGGATAATCAGGGTCCTCAAATCCTGGTGGTTGAGATACATACACTTCCTCTTATATTTTTCCATTTAAAAAGGCAGATTTGACATCTAGCTTGAATACCCTTATATTCTCTGAGGCAGCATAAGCAAGAAAGATTCTTATGGCTTCAAGTCTTGCTACAGGAGAAAAAACTTCCTCAAAGTCTATCCCTACTTCTTGTAGGCATCCCAAAGCAACAAGTCTTGTTTTATTCTTAATCACAATTCCTCTTTCATCCCTTTTGTTCCTGAAAACCCATTGGTTCCAATGGCATATCTGTTTCTTCGCCTATCTACATGTTCCCACACTTGCAAATCTCTAAATTGGGCCAACTCCTCTTGCATTGCTTCTACGAAACAGTTGTCTTTCAATGCTTGAACAATGTTCTTGGGTCCAATTTGGGATAGAAAGCAGGAGTACAAACAAATGTTTGCAGATTCAGAATGACTTCTTGTAACTCTTTCATTTATATCTCCGATGATGTTCTCAGGTGGATGATTTCTTTTAACATAAGAGGATTGAACTATCACATCAATGGACATAGTAGAGTCAAGATTTGATTCATTGAGATTTGGTTCATCAATGATCAAATTTGTTGTTGTATCTTGAAACTCTGGTGCTTCTTCATTGTTCTGTTGTGAGGTAGATGCACCATTGTTTCCCATATTCATACTTTGAAAGAGATCTTCAAATCTTTCTCTTCTTGCAGCCTCTTCTTCACTTCTTTGGTTGCTTGGATCTTCCTCATTTAGAACTTGATCAACTTGTACTTCATGATTGTCTTGAATACCATTTTCTTGATTCTGTTTTGGATTTGGATTTTGTTCTTGATCATTATCTTGAACTTGTTCAATATAAGAACTTGAGGAATCCTTTATGAATGTATATTCACTTCCTTTTCCTGCAACCTTGGACCATAACTTTTCCAAGTCTAAATTTTTCTGATTATTCTCTTCAATCACACTTGTCTTGTAAAATGAATCATCAAAATCTTCAGAATAAATCTTGAAAGATTTGATCAGTTTCTCAAGATCAAACAGCCAAGCTGCACCATCAACTATATTGAATTGATTTTCATTGAAAATAACATCTGGAGATTCAATCACACTCAAATGATGTTTGACATATACTCTTTAGGCTTTTGAGTGTGTAGAGTAACCAACAAAGAAGCAATCCAAGGATTTTGCTTGAAACTTGTTGAGATAATCCTTGGTGTTCAAAAGAGAGCATTTGCATCCAAATGTCTTTAGAAACTTGATGTAGGGCTTTCTTTTAAACAAAATCTCATAAGGAGTTTTGTCTTGACATTTGTTGAGAAGTACTCTATTCTGAACATAGCAGGCTGTATTAATTGCTTCTGCCCAAAAAGTGACATGTAGGAAAGCATCTGCTAGCATGGTTCTTGCTGATTTTATGAGTGTTTTGTTTCTTCTTTCTGCAACACCATTTTGTTCAGGAGTTCTAGGAGCAGAGAATTGCTGAAGTATTCCTTTCTCATTGCAGAATTTTTCCATGACTCCATTCTTGAACTTTGTTCCATTATCACTTCTCATCACTTTCACCCTTGCATCCAATTGGTTCTCAATCCTGGTTACACAGCTTTTAATAAACTCAGAAACCTCATCTTTTGTACTTAGGAAATAAACTCAAGTGTATCTTAAGAAATCATCAATGATCACAAGGCAATATCGCTTCTTTCCAATACTTGGTACACTCACAGGACCAAAAAGATCCATGTGAAGCATCTCAAGCACTTGATCAGTTGTGTTGATTAGTTTAGTCTTGTGTGAAGACTTGTGTTGCTTGCCCTTTTGACATGAGGTACAATTTTCATCCAACTTGAACTCCCTAGTAAGTATACCAATAACATACTCACCCTTGACTAGTTTGTTCATATTCTTCAGATTGACATGACAAAGCTTCCTATGCCACAATTTAGTTTCATTTTTAGTGGCTTTGGACACAAAACATGTACCGCCCCTTGAAACAGCATCTTTCATATTCAATTCATACAAATCGCCATTTCTTGGAGCCATCATCATAATCATATCTGGAGGGATTACAAAATCAGGTTTGGGAATAAAACAGTAAGAGTCATCAAACCCAACCTTATAACCTTTATCACACATTTGTGAGATGCTCAAAAGGTTATACTGTAATCCTTCCACATAAAAGACATTGTCAAAAGTAACTTTTCCATTCGTCAATATTCCCTTTCCAACAGTTTTTCCACCATTCTCATTACTTCCAAAAGCTACTGGACCTTCAAACTTCTCTTCATAATTAACAAGTGACCTTTTGTCACAAGTCATGTGCCTGGAACATCCACTATCCATGTACCATACTTCATTCAATGTAGTGGACTGTTCCTGCACAAATTAAAGAGATTTATTAGTTGGGTGATGAATTGCAAGATGAATCAACTTGCAAATCATCAGTATCAATAACAAATGTTGCATTGGTTGTGAGAGGAATAGGCTTAGGATCTTCATAAATAAGTTCACGGTCATTAGATTCATCTGATTCATAGCTATTGTTATTTGGGCTTTTCACATTATTGTCTTTTGATCTTTGCATATAAGGAATTATGCTTTTGCAATCTTGCACCACATAATCCTTTGTACTTGAAAAATCTCTCACATTAAAATTCTTTTTCTCTTAAACTTTACCCCTTGGTTTCCAAAGAAATCCATGAGGTTCAAACCCATGCTTTAATAGAAATTTTTCATCACAAGTCAATTCTTTTGGTTTCTTTCTTGAGAAAACACCCTTATTCCCTTTCTTTCCATTGTTTGGTGATTTTTGAGAATCATCAGATTTAACTGATCTTGAGTCTTGATTGGGAACAATTCTCAATGGTTGAATGTTTCTCTTCACAGCAATTTCAGTTTTGCTAGGAAGGATGTTTCTTTTGACTTGATCAATCACATTCTTCTTTGGTTTCTCTTCACCCTTCCCATCATTCTTCACACTATTATCAACCTTTGGCTAAACCTTGTTCAATGTCTGCTTTTCACACACCTTTCTTTTTCCCAATTATTCATCATACTTCTGTTTGTAAAGTTCAAAGTTTTGACTAAACTTTGTTTCATTGGGAACATGAAAGGGTTTGAAGGTGAACCTTTCGTTACAAGAATCATTATGGTGACCATATTCATCACACTTTTTACACCATACCTTTTCTTTGAAATTTTCATGAGAATTTCCCTTTTTGAATCTCTCACTTGGTCTAGGTGGTCTAATCCCAAGTGTTTTCTGAGTTTTTAAACCATCAAAATCAATTGAAAAATGTACAAACTCTTCAATTTTGATGTCATTTCTTTCAATCTTGCTCTTCACAAAGATTAATTTCTTCAAATTCATAGGCTCTTCATCCAAGTTTCCCTTGTGTCTTGACTGTCTTTTCTCATACTCTTCCATAGTTTTAACTTCTCCAATGTCAAACACTTCATGACTAGAGAAAACAGGGTACACTGGAATGAAGTTGTTACCAATAAATGTTTCATGGACCTTTTACTTGTTATTGTCACTTATCTTTTTCAAAACAGTTTTGTTTGGTGGCCTAACAGCATTGTAGTTCACCTTTAACCTTTCATGTATGTCAAAAGACACATGTTCTCTTATCATCTTTTCATGATTTTTAATCATCTTGGGAGTCATTTTAGGCAGATCAGGTAGTTTGTCAATTGAATCAGGTTTCTTATATCTTCTATTTCTTTCTGTAGCTTTGATTTCTTCATCTGAGATTTGATCACTAGAGTCACTCAAATCATCTTTGTTCAAATCATCTTCATTGAAGTCATCTTCAGAAACTTGCACACCAATTGACTTATCATCTCTTACTTCTTCCTTCACAACAAACTCTCCATCTTTATTAACTTCAACCATTTTGTAGTTGTCAATGAATTCGTCCTTATCTTGAAACACATATCTGAATTGATTGAGATAAGTTTCCATTTTCTCTTTGTCAACCTTAAGAGAGTAGTCATTGAATGGTGGTGGAACAACATTGTATTTGTCTTCCTCTTTAATCTTGTTTAGAATACCACATATGTTACCAGTAGACACTAGATTCTTCAAGAACTCATTTTCAACTTGTAGAGTAGTATTCTTCACCTTTTCTCCAACTACGATCTTCTTTAATCCTTCCATTTCAGTCACATATCTTGATTGAATTCTGTAACTAGTCACACAATCATCTTCAAGGCTTTTGATCTTTTCTTCATAATTTACATCGCTTGCTTGATACACATTTATAATGCTCTGTTTTCTAAAGCAATCACTCTCCAACTTTCCTACTTTCACATTCAAATCATCAATTGTTTCAAGTAAATCAAGTGTGGAATCTGAGTGTACCTGTGAAGAAGAAGATTCAGCCTCATTTTCAACTTTTTCTATTAATGCAACATTGGCCTTGGTGATGTCATCTGCATGATCACTCCAATCAAAATATCCTTCTTGTTGTGTAGCAGGTGCTACATTTCCTTGGTTTCTGGGTAGATTTTGATTGTTTTTGTTGGTGTTGTTAGGAGCAACTGCAGGGTTATGGTTGTTTTTCTCTTATAAGTTTGGTTATGGGGAACAACTTGCTGATTATTCATTTGTGGCTGCTGGTAGTTGTTGTTAAAATTGGGGTTGTTGTTGTAGGTGTTGTTTCTAGGCTGGTTTTGCTGGTATTGGTATTGATTCCTTGGTTGTTGGTTCTGGTACTGATTAACTTAGAAGTTTCTTGGCTGATCACATTCTCTAGCAAAGTGTCCTGGTTGCTGGCAATTGTAGCAAATTGCCTTAGACTTGTCAAACCCAATTCTTTCATTTGGACCAGACACTAAAGACCTTCCAGTCCTATTAAACAGCCTTTTGCTTCTAAGAGCCAGCATTGCAGCCTGCCACTTCAAGTCCATGTCGTCAAGATCATCAGCATCAATCTGTTCCAAATCATCTTGAATGACACTTGTGTGGATCACGTTTTTGGCTACAAATGCATTGTAAGACTCTGTGAACATAGAGAACAATGCTTGAGTGTCACTTCCTTGACCACTGTTTCCACCAGCATAAGGTAAATGTCCACTTTCCATGGAGGCAGAATCATTGTCATATATGAGTTGGACATTAAACCTTGATTGGGCTTCCTTGGTTACTTGAACTACCACCAACAAATGCTTTTGGTGTATCAACACCATGTTCAGTAGGTTCTTCAATGATAGGTATCTGTTGTTGGTTTTTGGTGGTTAAGTTTCCCATAGGGGCAATAAGTACATTGGACACTTGGAAACATGGTTTTTCTTCCTTTATCATTTCATTCTCAATCATTTCTATTTCGGCAGCTTGAAGAAAGCAAATCACATCATCAAGCTTGAGTTGTTCATAATTTGGTTTCTGAAGAATAAACTTACTAGCTGTATACCATTCCTTCGGCATTGATGATAACAGTTTTGTGTTCAAATCAGAATCAGTCATTACATAGTTTGTGGTTCTGAGATCATTCACAATGGCCAGAAATCTTTCAAGAATCGATTTCAATCTCTCACCATCTTTATATTTGAACCTCTCAAGTTGTTTCTTGAGTCTTTGCTTTTTGATGCTCTTTAGCTCTGAATTGCCTTCAAACATTTCAAGAATTGCATCATGCATCGCCTTTGCAGTTATATGATGTGCAACTTTTGTGAGAATTTCCCAAGACAAATCCAATTTTATCATTGCAAGTGCTCTATCATCCACTTTCCTCATTCTCACACCCACGGCTCGGTTGGCATTTGTTCCTTCTGGCACATATGGACCATTCTTGATGGAGTTCCACATGTCTACATCATTATAACAAACCGCAGCTTCAAACAACACTTTCCACTTGATGAAATTTTTCTGTCCATTTTACCTTGGAATTTTGTTAGTAGAAACCTCTTGCTCTTCATAACCATACATATTATTGTATTTTGTAAAACAGTTTTAAAGAGAAATAGGTAAAAATTTAAACATAATCAAAAATCGAATTTGAAAATCAATCAGATCTGATGTATCTAGTTCGATTGGAGCAAGATCTAGTGATAAAAATACAAACTTTATGTAAAACAAGTGAAAGAAGACACCAAATATTTCAGATCTGGAAGAATGAAGAAAAACAGAGTTGCTGACGTCAGGACCCAATGGAACATTACTCAGCTTACGCCATTCTTCATCTTCAGATAATCAATAATAAGCAACGATTCTTCACTCAAACAGCAACAAATAAGCTCTTATACCACTTGTCGGTCCCGTATGATCACTCAATCACTCAATATTAATGTCGCAACCCACACAATAATGTGTCAACAAAAGGGATAATGACTTGCTATTTAGAGTAAAAACAAATGTATGTTAACGGCGGAATCACTAACACACAAGATTGTTGCTTAAAGATTGCAAAATGTAACACATACAAACATTAACTCAAAAGATTTCCATTTATAGAAAGATTCATACAAATGCAAATCAATTAGGGTTTCTGTAAGGAATGTTTATCCGTACAAATCTAAAGACAGCCGTCACGCTCAAATCAGGAATATTCAGTAGGTCTGAAAAGTGTAAAGGATTGTCTGTTGTTGTTAGGAGGCGTGCCCTAGATCATTCTATTTATAGGCCTGCCTCCTGACAGCTGTCATCCCTTCTAGAAACCCTAATGATTGATACATATTCATAAAACATATTACAAAAGATTCTAAGTGTAAAAACAGGTTTTTCGGGTAGACTTTGTGTCTTTTGTCTTCTTCGAGCAGACCTGGTAATCTTGAAGTGTGCTGGCAAACAGATCTGCGGGTAGACTTTACTAGTATTTTCCTTAGAAAATACCCACCTAGCAGACTTCAAGCTTCTTGACCATAGCAAACTTTGCTCAATATGCTCCTAGGAGCAAACTGCTCTTCATGAATCCCTTCAACTCTTTGTTAAAGAATAACTTATTAAGCAAACCAAAGTGTGCTAGGAATACTGTTTGACTTGTGCTATGAGCACTGTAGCTTGCTAGGAGTTGAACCTTGCTAGAGAAAGTCCTTAGAATATTTTTTAATCAACTTTCCACAAGCATGCTCGGACTACTGTTTATTAATCAAACCTTGCTAGAACTTCCAAAATACTTGGCTTCATCAGCTTGGTTTAGTCAAGGGTTTGCTGGTAAGCAAATTATGATTGACTTGAAGAACAATTTTGCTAGACAAAGTGAACCCTGCTCGGATTATCACTTAAGAAGACTTAAAGAAGATAACCTTGCCCGAAAGGAAAAATACCTTGCTAGGACAAGTAAAACCTTGCTAGGAGGTCCAAGTGTGCTCGGTTTCCATACTTAGCCATATTATAGGAGTGTTGAGAAGATTTCAATCTCATTTAAGTCATATCATGTCAAATCTTTGACCCAACAAAATAGTTATCCAAGTCGTCACCAGCGACGGTTCTTCATTAGCAACTGATGCTTTAAGACTGCCAACCGACGAAACTTATTGACTATAATGGATCCGACGGAACTCAGTCCGACATAACTCGTTTAGAACCATCACCCATCGGGTCCAACGGAATTGTTATGGATCTTACGGAATTGTCATCTCCTACCTCTCAAACCCAAAACCTTCATAACCAACCTTCATATCCATATTTCTTATTTCTCTACAAAATCAAGCAAATCTTTAGTGTAAATCGTTTGGTTTTTTTTTTAGCAGAACACAACCTTAGTGTTTGTTTTCCATGAATCACTTTTTTTGTCGAGAAATATGCGTAAGAAAGTGATGAGCACTGGATTTTCAATTCAGAAGTTTTTATTTCGAGTTCATAGAATGAAAGTGAACACCATGTTCCTGTTCTCCTAAAAAAAACTAAGTAATTTATACTATAGATTTGCTTGAATTTGTGAAGAAATAAGAAAGATGGAGATGGTGGTTGGCTATGGAGGTTTATGGTGGAAAAGTAGGAGATGCCAATTCCATCGTCTTCTTCTAATTATGTCAGATCCGTTAACAATTCGTCGTCTTCTGATTCTATCGGATCCATTAACGTAAAATGTCGGCGGTTGATGAAGAACCATCACCGATGACGTTTGGATGGTTGTGTTGGAAATTTTGTGAAAGTGATCGTTATTATCGGAAAGGGTGGTCACTATCACTATTTTAGGTATTTTCTCATAATATATGTATATTTTATAATAATATTATAAAAGGGGCAACATAAAACTAGTTGCTTTTTGTTGCCCGTTTTTCAAATATTGGAGTTTGCAATTAAAAAACGGTATATTGACGTAACTTGTTGTCCGTTTGTCTTGTGTCTTGATGTAAAAACTACTTTATTATATGAGTTATAATAATGGTTGCACATAAAAATCTATAATGTATATAAACGAAACATTTAAAAGCTTTCTGGTTACGTCCTATATTTTCTCAGGCCACCAGATTGCATTATTTGTAAATGGAGGCTTTTCATGCATTTGACCTGAATTTACGAGTATAGGTCTCACCAAACCCAAATATCCTTTAAACGGGTTAAAACATCTCATTTAATTAAAATTTAATCTCATCAAATATTTGATGTGAAAATCCTATAAAATAGGGAAATACTAAAAATAATATATGTTTTCTTTATGAAAATAAAGATATTATTTATAATTAAGAAACAATTTTATGGTAAAAAAAATAAGCGGGGTTACCAAACCTAGCTAGCTTTTAAATCGGGTTATAACATCTCATTAATTTGTGAAACTCTTTCATTATCAAATCCTAAGTATATTATTAATTTTCATATAATAAATAAAATTAAAAATTAAAAAATATATAAATATTATAAACGAATAATATAAAACAATACGGAGGATAAAAGCTAGTTAATAAATAAACGAAAAAACCGTTTAAACGACATGAAGATTTGAGATGCTTGGAATGGCATCTTATTGTGCATGAGTTCCCACAAGACGATTGCAAAGCGATAGGCATCTATCTATCTGGTTTCTTTTCTCCATGCATCGCTGTCAACTTGTTGTAAAGGTAACAGAACGAAAAAAAAAAAGAAAGAATAGGATCTAGTATAAATTATTGGGGCTATTAAGGAAAAGTTAGGGCTATTAAGGAAAAGTTCGTTGTAGTTAGTACATTAGATAATTAGATAAGATAAGATTGAGATGGTTTGAGTATGTAAAGAGAAGACAGATGATTACGCCGCTGAGAGCAAGAGAAACCCTCACAGTGAAAATGAGGAGTAGAGGCAGACCAAAAATGATTTGGGATAAACGGATTAGACATAATTTGTCAGAGTTACACTTTTATGAGGACATGGTCTATAATAGAAGTTTGTGAAAACATAAGATTACATGGACTTTGCATATGATTATCTTTTTGTATATATGTAATATGGATACATATCGCTTTATAATCTTGAATATGTTTATATATTTTTAGCACTAGTTTCCTAGTTATTTGTCTACTGTTTGTGTTCTTATCATTATTCATGCACACCTAAACTCCATTTATACAAATATTATGACCGTCAGGGTCGTCTCCGAGAATTTAAATACCTTGGACGAGCCAAAATACAAAGACCTGTAGACCTTAACGAAAAGTTTTTATTCGCTAATGTACATTGATAAAACTTTTATCGACCGATTTGTTATAAATAAAAACGATTCTGAACATGTAATTATCTCATAAATTATTGCAAATAACCTTATTTTTAACATCAAAAACATATATATGTAATATGTATAAAAAAAGTTTGTGTCCACAAAACTTATGTGCCCCGACTGATGATTCGATTCGCACACCCTTCGAGCCTCCCCTGATATCGAGCCTCCCCTGATGACCGCTTAATATCCTGCAACAAAGAAATCAATTAAACAAGCAAAATTTAAAGGTCATGTTACGTCTTGGTTGAGCACGATTGACATGGGCTTTGACCTGATTAAATATGGGCTTCGAAAGGGCCAATCCTTTCTTGCTTCTTTACACGCTCTATGTCCAAACATTTGTATATTAGTTTGACCAGTTTTAGATTCTCTCAGAAATATAGTTTACTTTCTTCTAAAGTTAGATATTAATTTTTGTTACATAAATTTGACTTTAAGAAAATAGTAATAATAATAATAATAATAATAATAATAATAATTATTATTATTATTATTATTATTATTATTATTATTATTATTATAACTACTGAAAACATAACCAGTGACGCTTTAACTTTTCTATTTCATTGTCAAAGTCAAAGCCAATTTCACTCGTATAATTATCACAGATTTTTATAATTTCTTTCAGAGTAATAATTAGGAGTCAAGTGGGGGAACATATCTTTGTGAGCAAAATTTAGAGAAAGTTGTAGATAAATCTATGATGATCATTTGACCAAGATTGCCATTCCATTGGCAACAAAGGGAAATGTATAATTGTCACCAGCTATGGTTGCAGAAGTCGTTAGCCGTAGCCAACTCGGACGACTAAGAATTTGCGAGTATTCGGCCTTAGTCGGGGAATATTTGGGGATTATTCATTAAGTAGCCGACACCTAGACGCGAGTTTTACGACCATGCCACTAGGCCAAGGAGCCTCGGGTAAGTCCACATTTTAACAATTTTAACTTTAACCAATATGGTCACTTCCCAAGAATTCACTGGGGTTGTGCTAATTTTTTCAAATAACTATATTAACTTAAAAAGAGGATATCTAAATTGGTTTACAAGGTTTTATGCATTCTGAACATTAAACATAATTGTTGGCTTTTACGCGTATGAAATTTAAAACATTTATATCGTAAGAATGGTTTAGAAAAAAAAAAGAATGTGTAAAGGGCCTAGAAACCGTGTCCGGTAAGTTATATATCCTTTAGGTTCGAAAAAACATATCTCGTAATTCACTTGATATATTTTTTTTCGGTGAAATATAGACATATCAGACCTCGTTAATCTCAAATATCAAGAGATTCACTTTAGTTACGTCTTAAATATTTGATGTTTTATGTTAATTATATCTACACATGTATATTTAAGAGTTTCCTTCACTTTTCATATATCATTTATTAAACACGTAAAATAATCTTATAATCATACATATAACATAGGTTCAAACTTCAAACCCTTTTTATCAATATGCACTTTGTAACGTCTCAAAATCAAAGAGGCTTACATAATTGCTCGATGTTCGTATCGACCTTGTTTTCTAAGCTTAATATGTACACTATATAAAACATAACCTCACAAAAATGTACTCTTTTCCGAAAACCTCTCAACTTTGATTCTTTCTAAAAAATTAGGCAAGCCTTCCACACCTATTAAGGACAAATCTCGCGCCCTAGCTTTGTTTGACAATTGAATATAAGAATAACCATGTATATCATATGCATATATTTGTCCTAAATTATCAATCTACGTGTCTAATTCTGATAGGACACAAATCCAATTCAAGATCATCATCGTTGGTGTACATTCATTTCATGTGGTCCCGTTTGTACCTTAAATATGATATTTTGGACTAATAAACCAAGAAAAAACAATGTTTAGCATTATCTTACATGTGTCGTGTATGCATTGCTTTGAGTACAAGCATTGCCATTGTGAATACCCATAGATATGCCACATCATTGATCAAAACAAAAACCTAGTAATTTACAATGTATGTTTCTTGAAGTTGTCGACGATGAGTAGATCATGCGTATACCCCGAGTGTTATATAAACTGGTCACATTCTTTGAAGATTTCCCTCCCTTTTGGCTTTTCAAGTTCGTGAGTACACAAAAAGATTTGTGAAATCCCGTATTTTTTGAACTCTCTCCCTCAAAGGATGATATCTAAGTTCTAACGACGTAGATCAATTGACTAAATTATTTGCCTTAGATGGAGGGGATTCAAAAAATATTGGCTTTCAATTTGGTTTAACGTCGAGTATGATGGACTCACGGGATGTAAATGTAAGTTCTACTATTATTAAGTTTCGTTATATCAGTAAGATTGTGTGTGTGTGTATATATATATATATATATTGCTTCGTTGTCATATGCAACTAATTGATTTTCAATACATATTTATAAAGATTTATAAAAATATGTATAGATAGGCATTGTATATAAAACGATTTTTAAATAGAAAATTGTGAAAAAAAAACACATTGTGGCACTTAAGGCGGTTATTAAAAACTGATATGGTGTTAAAATTCGCCTCTTCGTATATTGCATGCATCAAACAACACATGACATAAGACTCGATACAACTTTAGTTAATGACATAAAAGGTCATTCTCCTTACACTATCTTAGTCATTATAAACACCCTCTTTTATATTTTATACACATACATTCCAGTTTTCAATTTGCTAACTATGACGTAGCTATTCAATGAGTTGGGTGCGATAATAATTAGCAAAATAGACGAGATGGTTGAACTACAAAAATGTTGCTAGTGTTTGGGTCAAAAGAATGCAAATGAATTTGACCATGTGTTACTCGTATTGTTTGAAAGTGAAGCTAGATCTTATTTGTTGGAAACGGCTAATGCATTGTTACCTAACGCATTATACTTATGCCATACCTATTCATATGTCTACTAGGTTGTAGCACACATAAAGATTTCAAACCATGACTAAGTAATACCGCCTACGTGAGATGTCAAAGTTACGCCCTCTCGGTTTATAGCAATAAATGATCACTTTTACCTTTTGTCATTATACGTAAAGTTTGGTTTTCCGGTGTATACGACATCTTTAACTTTTATATAGTATGTAAATGTAGTTAAAAGAATGATGTCATGTCACTAGTTTACCAACTATACTAAGGGGATGTTTGGAATTCGTTATTTTGCCTCTTATAACTTTTCATTAAGTTAATAACTTACAAAAGTGTAACTTATGAAACTTTTCAACTCACAATATAAGCAATCCCAAACACCTTATTACTTTTCAAAAAGTTTATAAATTATAAGTTGGTGAAAATAAGCAATCCCAAACACCCCCTAAGTTACTTATATACGATATGATGTTACATGTTGTAAATAAATCTTTACGTTTGAACTCTAACACCAAAGAACAATATATATATATATATATATATATATATATATATATTACTTTTCAAAAAGTTTATAAATTATAAGTTGGTGAAAATAAGCAATCCCAAACACCCCCTAAGTTACTTATATACGATATGATGTTACATGTTGTAAATAAATCTTTACGTTTGAACTCTAACACCAAAGAACAATATATATATATATATATATATATATATATATATTACTTTTCAAAAAGTTTATAAATTATAAGTTGATGAAAATAAGCAATCCCAAACACCCCCTAAGTTACTTATATACGATATGATGTTACATGTTGTAAATAAATCTTTACGTTTGAACTCTAACACCAAAGAACAACAGATATATATATATATATATATATATATATATATATATATATATATATATATCAAGACAAGCTTGATTTGCAAAAATAAACACTAACGATCTCTTTATTGAAACTAATCAAATGATATGAACAAAAACGAGATCATTTTTCGTCTACCTGGTGTGCGTACGCGTATGTGTATATACCTAATCTATATGACTATCTTAAAATCGATTACAACGTACTTACAAACAACACAACATAGAATTGACAACTATGTCTCTAAACCTTTATTAGAATTGGGAAAACTTAACACACTCACTTGATGATCAATTTTGTTTCTAATGGCATTTTATTGTCTACAGATACTGATGCACTGAATTCCTATTGATTACACATAGTCGACAATGAACACCTATTGCTACCGTAGATTACATCATCCATAAACCCCATTACTATCAACCACTACTAACAGTAACCTTGAATATCACAGTTGACTTTATGTTTGACTTTAGTATCATATTCCAACATTACATTTAATATAAAAAAATATTAACAAAAAGAAGATAAAAGTTAGTGTCGTGTTGGTTTTGTTAAGACTAATTTAAGAATTATGTTATATATGTTGTTACAATTTGAAGCGGTCATGTTTATTCAAATAAAAAGTGTTAAAACCAATAGACGGATTGAGTAACAAAATAAAATGAGTCGGGTTGGGTTGACCGTCAACATCTTTTTATATTTACTAATAAATGATATGATTTTTGTTAAATAAATTACGACAAAAGCATTTAAATGCCCATTAGTCAATTTTGATGAGTTAAAGGGTTTGATATGCTTCATTCTTAGTTCACTTTCGTATATTTGACCCATTTGACATGTCACAAGTCTTATGTTATCAAACGTTACAACATGAAACCCGTTTACATGTAAACATGTTATACCTAATTGACCCTATATACAAATCCAAAAGGAACACCATTACAACCTTTTGAATATACCGTTAATTAAAACACAGAATCGTTTGTTATTATTGATTACAACCAGAATACATAAAGGTCCTATATATAGGCCATATGTGTACAAGGAAATAAATCAGACTAAATCAATTAGAGATACTATGGAAATATGAATAATATATGATTGATCCTGAGATCTTGGTAATTCTGTGATTAATACTGAGATCTTGGTCTATCACCCTCCCGCAAGTTGAGGGCGGGGAACGACCTGCAACTTGGAACGTAGCATTAGAAACCTTTGAGTCGGTAAAGGCTTGGTAAATACATCGGCTAACTGATCATGTGTAGAGATGAATTTAACTTGTAGTTTTCCTTGAGCAACCTTCTCACGAACAAAATGATAATCACACTCAACATGCTTCGTGCGAGCATGGAACACGGGATTAGCAGACAGATACGTGGCACCTAAATTATCACACCAAAGTGTAGGTGTAACTTTAGAGATAATACCAAGTTCCCATAAAAGTGCTTCTAGCCATGTTAATTCAGCAACGGTGTCTACCAAAGCTTTATATTCAGATTCGGTAGAGGAGCGAGATACTGCACGTTGCTTTCGAGCATTCCATGATATAAGATTGGAGCCTAAATATATGGCAAACCCTCCCGTGGACCGACGGTCGTCGGGACATCCGGCCCAATCAGCATCAGAAAAGGCTCGCAAAGTGGTGTTCCAGTTGGCGTCAGTAAAGGCATGTAGGGTGGAACCAGAATCATGGCGAATAAAAAGGCCAAAATGTGAGGTACCTTTGAGATAGCGTAAGATCCTTTTAATAGCCGACCAGTGATTTTCAGTGGGAGCCTGCATGTATTGACAGACTTTGTTGACAGCGAAAGTTATGTCAGGTCTGGATAAGGATGCATACTGAAAAGCACACACGAGTTGACGATACTTGGTCGGATCAGCAAGAAGTGGGCTATCACCGAGAGTGAGAATCTGAGAGGCACTCATACGAGAAGGAAAAGGTTTGCAGTCAGATAACCCCGCTTTGTGAATCAGGTCAGAAATATATTTTCGTTGGGAGAGAATTAAGCTGCTGCCATGACGAACTACTTCAATACCCAAAAAATAATGCAAGTCCCCCAGGTCTTTGACTGCAAACGAGGTGCCCAATTGTGCAATGACATCATTGATGGAGTTTGTGTTGTTGCCTGTAACAATAATATCATCTACATACACCAATACATAAACTAAGGTTCCACGGTTCTTAAGAATGAAAAGTGATGGATCTGTTTTGGAACCAGTAAAACCTAGATGATGTAAAGTGTTGTTGAGGCGTTCAAACCATGCGCGTGGTGCCTGTTTGAGACCATAGAGAGACTTATGCAACAAGCAAACATGATCAGGTTTGGATGCATCAATGAAACCAGGTGGTTGACGTAAGTAAACTGTTTCCTTCAATTCACCGTGAAGAAAAGCATTTTGAACATCTAATTGGCGAAGAGACCACTGATTTGTTACAGAAAGAGACAAAAGAACCCGTATTGTTGTTGCTTTGACAACGGGACTAAAAGTTTCCTGATAGTCTATACCAGGTTTCTGGTTAAACCCCTGGGCAATTAGTCTTGCCTTATAGCGAGTAACCTTTCCATCTGCATCCTTTTTAATCTTATATATCCACTTTGAATTAATAACATTAGTAGTTGCAACACGAGGAACAAGAGACCATGTTCCGTTTCTAACAAGCGCATCAAACTCTTCAGCCATGGCTCGACGCCATTCTGGGTATTTGTTGGCGACAGTGAAAGAGGAAGGCTCAACAACATCAAAAAAAAGTTAGTAGAAACATGATCAGCAGAAGGATCATAGCAAATGGTGGGTTTAGGATTTTGCCTAAGATTAGATGGACGGGTACGAGGTGGGGGGATGCGTGAGCCGAGGATTGTGGGTCAATGGCAGGGTCATTCGAGGATTGTGAGTCAGGGTTAGGGTCATGGGTTTGTTGTGTAGAAGCCAAGGGTTGTGGATTAGAGGTTGGTTCAGGGTTTGGTGATATGTGGTTCATATGTGAATGGGTCGTGGGGGCTGGTATAGAGGGATTTGGGTAGGAAGAGTAGTAGGGTGGGGATTAATCCGGTAAGGGTGTGATCGGTGGGTTGAAAGGAAAAAGATGCTCGTTAAAACGAACGTGACGAGCAATATAGATACGATCAGTTTGTAAATCTAGGCAACGATACCCATGGTGGATTAAACTATAGCCTAGAAAGACACATGTAGTGGACCTAAAATCCATTTTGTGAGGGTTATATGGTCATAGGTGAGGGAAACATTCACACCCAAAAACTCGTAAGAATGAGTAATCAGGTTGTCGGTGATATAGACATTCAAAAGGAGATTTATTTTAGTTGGTTCTTGAGGGTATGCGATTTATTTGGTAAACGGCTGTTTCAAAAGCAAAGTCCCAAAAGCGTTGGGGAGTGTGAGAGTGGGCAAGAAGAGTCAAACCAGTTTCAACAACATGTCTATGTTGGCGTTCGACAACACCATTTTGTTCACTCGTGTGCGGACACGAGCTTTGGTGAATGATGCCAAGTGAGGATAGATATGGTGCAAGTTTATGAAACTCACCCCCCCCCCCCCCAATCAGATTGAACCCCTTTAAGTTTAGTGTTGAATTGTCTCTCGGCCATTTTAACAAACAATTGAAACGTGGAAAAGACATCAGATTTAAGCTTTAAAGGGTAAAACCACATATAACGTGAGTGATGGTCGACACATAGTAAAAAGAATCGACAACCAGTAAATGAAATAGATGGGGCGGGACCCCAAACATCACAATACACTAAATCCAAAATATTATTACTACGAAAATTTGAAAGTTTCAAAGACAACTTTGAGGATTTCCCCATTTGACAAGAAGAACATAGTGAATAAGACAATTTATTTGAAATAGGTAAATTACTACTAGACAAGATATAATGAAAAACTCTAGCATGGGGATGCCCAAGTCGTTGATGCCAAATTGTTGAGGGAGCTTTGACTGCTGTGAAGGAGACATGTGGCAGGGACTTCAATTTTGGTAGATAAAGCGAGTAAAGACCGTTATCACTTGGACCCGTGAGTAGAATGATATGTGTAGACTCGTCCTTCACAACAAAAAAAGAAGAATGAAATTCAAAAAAGACATTATTATCTGAGCAAAATTGTTGAACTGATAAGAGATTTTGTGTGAGTTTGGGTACATGAAGAATATGTCTCTGTTTAGCTGACTCGCTCGGGATATCCTAGCATCATTCCGGCATTTCACCGTAAGAGGATCCTTAAAGGTGATTCCAAAAGTGATTTGCTTGTCCAGTGGTACTTGTCGCTTTTCTCCGAAGGCTGTTGAATTAGCTAAACCACGTGGGTGGCGGTTGTCCATGGATGTCCCTTGGGCCTATTCTTCATCGGATACGAGAGTAGGAAGAGCTTCTATTCCATCAACACTAGTTATTCCAGCAACAGCTCTTACTGTACCGTCAACTCCAACTGTCCTTCTTAGATGGTATCCTCTCTGTCCTTCCCCTTTCCCCGACTCGAGAACCCCTGAAGCGCACTGGAAGCATCTCAAAAGAGAGAAGTCAAATATCGTAGGCTTTAGATAAGATTCCCTAGTAGATAGTTAAGCTAAGAGAGTGCTCCGGAAGAGCTAATGTTAAAAATGATTTCCCTTTCTTTCACCGAGGAGGCTAACTAGATAGATGGTGGGTCTAAGGAAGAGAAGAATATGAGCTATATTTTCATCCCCCTTCAGTTCCTTTCCTTATCCTTAGAACAGTAGGGTTTGAAACTGGCAAAGTCAATCAATCCAGCAGTCAAAGGGGCAAGTGCAGTCACTCAACCAACGCCTTTCAAGCAATATCTTAAGTAGGGGTAGGGCTCTTAGGCAGCAATAGAAATGACTCTGACAACCTGTCTCAATCTTACCTATTTTTAGAGTAAAAGTTTTGTTAGGATAATAGAATTTTGAAGAACCAATATGACAAATTGGAAGAGGATTACCATCGCCAACGTGAAGAGAATTATTACCAAAGTAGGCTTCAGAGTTATCTAAACTTGCAAGATCAGGTGTAGCATGGCCATTTGCACCTGTGTCGGGTTTCCAAATGGAGCCTGATGCAGATCCGGTTTCAGCAAAAGCCGCATAGTTTGCTTGAGAAGAGTCACGGGCTGAAGATGACTGATTAGGACATTGAGCAGGGATGTGACCTATACCACATTGTTTACAGTGACCATAGACGGTGTTTTGGGTGGATGCCCAAGAAAACTGTGATGTGCGGGTTTGATTGTTGGATCCACGGTACTCATCACGACCTCTAGTATTAGCACCACGTGAGTTACCACGATAATTACCACGGCGATTGTTGCGAGAATTGCTCTGGGATCGATTGGAATAGTAAGCTTGTGGTTGTTGGCTGGTTTGGTTAATTACAGGGCTGAGTTGGTACCCAAGAAGGGAAGCTTGCTGCTGTAAGGAAGTGAGTACAGGGATAGGTTGAGGGAGAGGCAGCAGGCCTGCCAAGGGAGATGGCAGACTCGCTGGCTGGGCTGCGGCTGTATAAGCTTGCACTGGGTTGGAAATTCTCCGTTGGATCATGAACTCAAGATCACTAGGAAGGCTGTGTAATTCATTAAAAGTGACTGGTGGGAAGCGAGTAAGGAGGTTAGCTTTCAGGCCATCATATTCTTCACGCAAGCCAGAGAGAACCAACATGGTCACATCTTTGTCCTTAAATGGCTCCTCGATATTAGCCAGAGCCGTGGCATATTCTTGGGCACGAGTGAGATAAGCGGCTGATGTCTCATCAGGTTTCATCTCGAGTTTTAGCAACTGAGTTTTGAGAGTATATTCCCTGGATGAGTTATGTGGTGCATAAGCCCGTTCCAAAGAGAGCCAGAGGTCACGAGAAGTTTCACCTTGAACATGCTGAAAAGAAGATTCAGAGATCGTGGAGATAATAACCACGCGAACATGAGCATCATTCGTGAGCCAGTGAGAGTAGCTCGGATTGTCCATTGCTGTTGTGTCGGTAGTGGCAGCGGTTCTCGGTGGTGGGCAGCAGATGGTCCCGTCAACATAGTCAAAAAGATGGTTGGTGATTAGAAACGGGTGGATCATGTTTTTCCAGAATCGATAGTTTGTAGGGGTGAGTTAAAATGCAAATTTGTGGGAGTTATGTGCTGTTTTCTCAACGGTAGTGAAGGCAGATATCATTGTCATAGAGCCAAGTATGGAGGCTGTTGCAGGTTAGGGTTTGAAAGAAAAGGGGAGGAGAAAAAAAAAAGATTGGGAATCGTTTGTTATTATTGATTACAACCAGAATACATAAAGGTCCTATATATAGGCCATACGTTTACAAGGAAATAAATCAGACTAAATCAATTAGAGATACTATGGAAATATAAATAATATATGATTGATCCTGAGATCTTAGTAATTCTGTGATTGATACTGAGATCTTGGTCTATCACCGTTTCAAACCCAATTGTATCATCTGTCTAATCTACAAATCTTTAGGCAACACAATATGTTTTAATCAATCTTGTCGGTCATTAAAATTTGACACCACCCCCTATGAACGGTCAAGATTGTTTTGGCACATTTAATCTAAACCGTACGACCTTATTGCAAGTAGGAAGAGACTTCAAAGTCAAAAGGAAACCACTCAAGCCCTGCTCATGATTTGCTGCCATGTGCTTGATTCATGGCTTCAAAAATCAAAGTTATGTATTCAATTATAACTTGATATATGTTCATTTGATTATGATTTCTTATAGAGTTTGAAAATTACAACTTATTAGTTAAGATTTTAGGAGTTAGATAAAAAAAAAAGACGAGTATAAGAAGAAAATGGTTTGAAAGTCGTTTGAATGTATTATTAGTTTATACATTTCCTAATTCATTATAGGTTACTATAGTAAGAATACAAATGATATGATCATATGCTGTTCAAAAGAAAAAAAATGATGTGATCATATTAAATTCATTGGCTATTAATTAGATAAATAAATTATGGACAAAACATGTATGGGTCAATTCTTAAAACAATTTGTTTCGACTTTATCCAACCTATACATTTTTGAGACCCTCACTAATCAAAATTGAGAATGTATACACCTCTTGTGAGTGTATCAACTCTTGTGAGTGTATTAAGAAAATCTCCGATATATTAAAACATGTGACGGTGTTCATCGTAATTATTTGTAACATGAGTCTATATCGAACAACATTGTATGTTTTAGCTACTAAGAGCTTACAACTTTGTTTTTGTTTACATGAGCGAGGACTTCCTAAGGTTCTACTTAACCGTAGAATCATTTTCTTGATTTACTACCAAAGAGCTCAAAATCCGTTGGCTATTATCGAAAATCATTCCTTATGAATTCAAACCTAGGGTGTACAAACAACCTTCTTAGAGACCTGTTCTCCATGAATGTTTTGCTCTATCATTCCTCATGACACATTGAGGTGAAATTCATCCATTTTTTATGTTATTTAAATTATTTTTATTTTTAAATGTATACATCTTGAGTCAAGAATTAGTTCCATGTCGTTATTGAGTTGATTCAAAAATTAAGAGACATGCATTTGAAGCAAGCGGATAATTAAGAAACAACTTGGCTAGAAATGTCCGACTTAAAATAAATGTAACACTCGACCAGCCTAGAGTTACAAGACGTGTAAAATATGAACGAGAAGGTCATAATAAGGAGAACATGGTCGCAAATGGCCAACAATATCGCACTTGACTTTTGCATCAAATCTCTCATGATGTCCGATTTTGTTAGTTTTTCTTAGATTTCATGATTTTGATTTATATGATTTTGGTTGTCAAAACACATTAATCGTAGAATTTGTTAATTAACATGTATTTATTGATTTAACTTTATTAAAACGGTCTATTTTAATTTCCTAAAGTAAAAAAAATCCACCAAAACTAAGTTTTCCTATTAGAGGGGGCGGGGCACAGCGTGATATGCCTCCCATCACGCGTGATATGCCTCCCAACACCGTCGCCGGTCCTTTTTCAAGCGTGATGGGGTATGGCTGCGTGATGGCCAACACCGTCGCCGGTCCTTTTTCAAGCGTGGGTTTGGGTGATGGAACTCTCTTTCTCTCTCTCTATATATATACCCCAAATACACTTCTCTCACTCACACAAAAACTTATATATATATATATATATGTATGTATACCAAAACCTATCACATCACACCATCAAATGTGATAGATTTGAAGCTAGTGATGTGGCACACCACCATTGGGTGGTGTGTGTGAGGAAAATGGAACCACCCCTCCCCCCCCCCCTCTTTTAAAAAGGATTTGATATAAGAGGGGGCGGGGCACTGCGTGATATGCCTCCCAACACCGCCGCTGGTCCTTTTTCAAGCATGATGGGGTATGGCTACGTGATGGCCATCACGCATTTAGTGGGTTTGGATGATGGAACTCTCTTTCTCTCTCTCTCTCTCTATATATATATATATATACCCCCAATACACTTCTTTCACTCACACAAAAACCTATATATATATATACATGTATGTATACCAAAACCTATCACACTACATCACACCATACCACACCACCTCTTCTAAAATCCATCAAATGTGATAGATTTAGAGCTAGTGATGTGGCACACCACCATTGGATGGTGTGTATGAGGAAAATGGAACCACCCCTTCCCCCTAATAGTATTTCTCATTCAGAAAAACATAAACTTTTCCTCTTAAAAGCACATTAGCCTCTTTATCAATTTCCGGATTGTTGAGAGCATAAAAATAATGAGTTAATGGTAGTTAGTTAGCTGCATTTAGTTACTCAAGTGATTAACTGTTTAGTTGTGTTTCAATGGTATTAGTTACTAAAAATACTTAAAAGACTATACAAAAGGTACCCTATTTCCTAAAACACCGTGAACATTATTCAACAACATAAAGTTATATTGAACAAACTAAATAAAGTTAATTTCATAACAACTCAACCACCGTGATTGTAGGATGACAACAGCCATTACTCTAGCATCTTTCTTGATCTTAATGGTGGTTTCTTTTCTTGATCAAAAACTAAATAATATTTCATCCCAATACCTTGCTGGCACCCACAAAAATCATGGATGTCACTATACTCCTTGCATTATCTTTTCACAATTCTTATTACTATTTAAAAAAAATCAAAAATAAAAAACCAAAAATAAACAACATTATCTTAAACTCTAGTAGCCTTGATCTTCATATCTATGTACACATGAGAGGGTGCGGGTGCGGGTGCGGGTGCGGGTGGGATGGGTAAGGATATGATTCTAGAAGGTTTGAATTTATATAATTTCTTGAGGTATTTGAAAACCTCTCAGAAATTTTCTTTGTGAAAGTCAAACTTGGTAGATGTCTTGTGTGAGAAATCTAAAGCTAATTGTTTGAGCTCTTTCGTTGGTGCTGGTGCTCCACAATAGAATACCCCTACAAATTTATGCCATACGAAAGTTAGAAATTTAATGTAACACTAACATGGAACGTTTATCTAAGCAAGTAAATCGGGTTGGCGGGTCAACTCGTTTACTTAAAAGGGTTGATGGGTCGAATTGTTTGATTAAACATGTTGTTGGGTCAACACGCTTACTTAAACATACCAACCCGCCCATGACATGTTTATTAAAAAAGTTAGATATGACAACCCAAAACTTGAATACTTTTGTGTTGTGTTTTAGGTTGTCCTAAATTGTCACCCCTAGTTAAAAAGGCTTGATCAATCACTATAATGTTAATAGAACCATACCCGTTTCAACCCAATACTCAACCCACATGACCTACCAATCAGGCCACTTTTACTTTACATAAAATTTTAAAGGTTAACGGTTAAAAGAAAGAAAATGAGATTTAAATTGTCAACAGGACTAACCTATTCTCGAACCCGTGTGATTAAGAGCAATTCGCTTGTAAACATTCCGCCAATTCGGTTTAGCAAAATGTGACTTGACATGCGTACCCGAAATAACATCAACGCCATTTTTAGCATGATTTATCGACTGAAGCATAGTAATTAAAGCAGATCTCGCGTCTCCTTCCTCATAAACACTTGTGCAATAATTATGCATCTCTATAACACCATTATTGTCCATTTCAGCAACCTCATTCATAACACCTTTAAACCAATCAAACGAACCCTGTTCCCGAGTGACCCAATAAAAATAAGCCCGGGTTGTTCTGAAGTTATTTGAACTTGTGGGGCCAGGTTTATTCATCTGTAATGTACCACCATTTTCTAAGGAACTTTCTTCTTCTTCTTTGGCTTTCATGTTGTTCACAATGTCTTTCACAATACTAATCATTGGGGTTGCTCCAATTCCTAAACCGACTAGCAGCACCACGTCGTATTTTTTATAGTCTTGTGCCGGTGCACCATAGGGCCCGTCGATTAAAACTTTAGGGAAACTGTAATACAAATATAATCAATTTATTTAGAAATACATATCTAGGTTTTTAAAATGAAGAGGTGGAATGATGAGCGGGTCGGGTGATTGAAATGTGCCAAAATGGTTTGGAAATTAGGTATGTTGGGTTGGCCCGTAAACACTTACAATAATAACTTGAATCTTTGAATAGAAGAGGACAACATGTTCTATCAACAAAAAATAAGACACCGTACAACTTTCAATCTATTTTACCCGTTTGAGATAAATCATGATCCAAAAGAATTAGGTGCCATGCCATTAAACCAAACTTGAAAACATTTCCTAATGTTTATATTATTCAACAAAAAGAATCTTGCTTACTTAAAAAGGAATGATGTTTCATGTCACATGATTGGACCACACTAAAAAAGTCCCAACTTTTTTTAATCAGTTAAATGTCCTTATTTTCATGATGTTCACACCATACTTTAAGCTTTGGGTGGAAAAAAGTATTTTTGACGCGTTTATTTATCAATAGACACATATAACCTCCAAAATCATTTTACTTAACGGATTTACATAATTACTGTAACCTTAGTGTTTAATTTTGCAACGTAATAACAACACATCATTCAACAAAAATAATGAACCCATTTTGGCATGTTACACAACCCGCCAATCTTACCAACTTTTAACTATATATATGCAAATCTAGAAACATTTAAACTCACTTGGGATTTTCTCCTTGGCTTTCTGCTCTAAGGAGCCCACTTTTTCCATTATGTGGTGGCTGACATACCTACCAAACGAAAATACACATGTTAGGTGATATAACTAACATACCATTAAGTACCATTTTTAACGATAAACATGAGTAAATAACACGTTGAGTACGTACCTCTGAAAAGACAGTCTTTAGTTGCCTAGTCCAATCACCGAGGGTCCGGATGTGCACACTCAGGTAGTCATCACCGGGGGCTGAAGTAATGGAAAACGGGTGCCTGTGGACGCGTAATAATTATCAAGTTAATGCATTAGCATCACATGATATTCTCCTTTCTTATAAAATTAATTTTTTTGAAATTTTAACTAAGGTATAATTAACTCACCATTCAAAGGGGGAGACAGCAGCACAATTCACAAACATGTATCGTCCCCTCTTGTATTTGAAGCCTTGAGGCTTTGTCATGTGAAGGCCAACACATGTCCAGGATAAACAGCCACCTTTAACACACCAAATATATTTAGATTTATGATTTTGTAAATCAATGATAATAATAATAATAATAATAATAATAATAATAAATGTACGATCATACCTTGAGTATCTTGACAGGCTTGACACTAGACCGAAACGCCCTTATTAATCTCTCACATGCATATAGCGAAATTGGAGCCGCCAAGTACATCCATGTCTGCACCCAAAAGCACGGTTTAGACGTTTCACAATTACAAATAATCAAACATATCTTTAAGCATTACTTTTTTAATGAGAAACCAGAAATTAACTAACCGTTTTCTTGTACCACTCCTTGGTAAGGTAGAGTTTGATCCCATGAACTATAAGCATCACATAGACGATAACAAAAAGGTGGTGCGAATACCAAAAGGCGTTAAAACCTGTTAACTTCTTTAAAAGTGGCGGCAGGTTGAGCTTGCCTCGCCTTAACCATGGAGTTGCTAACGTAAAAGCTATAGTCATAAGTACTACCATTGTTATTCCTGTATACCCTTCGGGTTCCTTCACAAAATGCCAATAACTGTGGGCTTGATCCCCAAAAAAGTGTTGCATCGGTTTGTATTCTTTCTCTGTTGCATGGATTAATCGAGGAAAGTCACACGTTAAATGGGAAATCGCGTGTAACCCTACTCCAACCGTAATAGCCATTGCAATCACCTATAAAATATCAAACATAGAATCAGTCAGGACCTCACCAATAACATGCTAAGCATTGTGACCAGGTGAAGCGCAACTTGTACCGAGCAAGAGGTTAAGGTAGGAAGCCAGTGGAAGCTGGATTCGAACCTGTGGCCTCTATAGAGGGGAATCAAACATTTACCATTGTGTCACGCTTTTACAAACATTCAAAAAAAACTTATCATATGCAAGACATTGAACAAATATGGGAGAGTTAAACTTACTTTGTGGAATTAAGGTTGTCATCAAACGGGACTGCGACCCCCAACCTAGTCTTGTTCCTCAACCAAGTAATCGTGTTTCGACATACGGGTAATAATATAATCGCCATGTTTAACTTTAACGTCTCGGCTGCTCCTTTAGCTATGCATACACATGGCCCCAATAGATCATACACCGCTCGGTTTTTGTATTGAATGTACTTCCATGTAAACAAACCCGCCATTATTCCTATCCAGAGTGCAATCACCCAACATCTTTGCCAGTTATCCTGTAAAAAGTACTTCAAATCTTCATACCATCTTCGTATCGGGTTTCCGTGATGTGTCTTCTTCAGCTTTTGGCTCAACATTTGGCTCAAGTTTCGGCTTTCTCCCCTCACGTTTTGTGTTGGTGCTTGTAACAATAACATCTCCAAGTTTTCAACCTGTTTAAAGTTGATCACTAATGACTAAAAGATTTGTTCTAATCAAAATTGTATATCTAAGGCTGTTGTGTAATTTGTAATAGTACCATGATGTAGCCAAGGCTGTCGGGGTCTAATTCTTCCATGATCAATGCTGCATATTCGTCGGCTTGTTTCTGAATATTTGATAACTTGTTGGCTGAGGCACTTAGGCTGATAATCTGTATCAATTAACAAGTGTTAGATATTCTCCAAAACCAAGTTCAAATATGATGCGTAACTTTCCATGATTCATGTGTTTTACGGTACATTGTGCAGCTAGTACTGTGTTACCAGCTCAAGTGAGACAAAGTTGACGGGAGAATTACATACTTGTCCCCCACTGAAACCAAACCAAACACTCAAACTGTTGCAAGTCGGCCGATTTAATCAAATCCAGACCCTTCAGTTCACTTTAAAAATATATTACTGTACTTTTAATTTTGAAATATAAAGTATGAATCATCCGGCCTAATCAATTTAAAATTTGATAAAAAGCAAATGATTGTGAAAAAATAAATAAAAGAGTAAAAACTGTAAAACTGTTAAAACTGAACTGTCAAATTGTTAAAACTAGTCAGTCCTACCGACCCATCCACTTTGTTTTTTCTCAAAACCGTAGTTGTTCAAATTTTTATCAATTGTTAAAAATAAAAAAAAGTTAGTAAATTCATTAATATCGACCGAAAGAACAATAGTTTACTCTCTGACTTCATCTTCTGTGATCCTGCCGTCTGCATCTTTATCAACCCTGCATTTATTATATTTCAGCATATAAATTCCCCCCAACATAAATACAAATTTAAAAAATATATAATATTAAAGTAATAAAACAATAAACCCTTACATGTCAAAGAAAGTCTGTAGCCTAGAATCAAAACTCTGATCAGCAATTTGGTCCCAAAAATCCTTTAATTGTGCTTTGTTAATCGAGTCTCCGGTGATATTCCGCCGCCTGGAAAGTGAGTCAAACAATTCTCCGGCGAACTCTTTTGAATCTTTATTCATCCCTACCAAATATTAAAAAGAAAATATTAAATAGCTATACCAAACTAAAAAATAGCGATTATCGGAACAGAAGAAAACGAACAGCAAGCTTCGTCGCTACAAAACTTAAACTTTTAAAATCTTGAATTATCAATGATAGGTTTAACTTTTTAGTCAAATATTATCCTCAATAAGGGTACATGTTTTTCCTCAAAGACGACCCTGGAATTATAGATCACTTACCAATGCATTCGCCAAAAAGTGAGCGTGGAAGTAAGCCACCGGTGGCAGCAGTGAGTTCATCAAACCGTTTTTCCAAGGCGGCCCACGCGGCTCCACCGTCGTTCTTATTAATAAACTTCAACCCGCGGAGCGCATGCACCGCGGCAAACACGGTGGATTTCGTCCTGTCTAAACGACTCGCGGGTTGTCGTTTCGAAAACGACGTCAGCCGCTTCAACTCCTCCGACACTTGCCGGATTCTATTCGACGCATTTCGAACAACCGAGGACCTGAACGACGACCGCTTCTCCAACCCTTTGGCTAGCAACGTCAGCTCCGGGTTCTCCACGTCACCACCACCCGCGGTTTTGACACTGTGGACCGCCACAGAGTCGTCCCGGACGTCCAACGTGATCTCGACGTAATCGTCGTTATCGTTGGATCTCACGCTCCCGGTGCTGCTACTGCCGGGAGCGTTGTCCGGGATGTAAAACTGGGTGCTCTTTTTTCGAGCGTCACGTTTGTTCAGCGGTCCACTTGCAGTAATTGGACCGCTGAATGCATTCCTGTCAACTCCGACGAGTTCAGTGTCGGAAAGGGAATGGTCATGGCGGTTCCGATTATCTGTTCCCATAATATTATTATTATTATTATTAATATTATTATTATTATTATTATTATTATTAAAGGGAATGGAATGAAGAAATGATGGGAGGGGTGAAGACTTGGATTCCACTTATATTATATGATGAAACAGAAAGCGTGTGAGATATTGAACAACAACAGCAACAACAACAATAATAATAATAATAATAATAATAATAAATAAGTCAATAGAATGTGTTGGCTAAATTCTCATATGAACGCTTTTACGTCGACTCCCTATTTTCTATTTGTATTTTCATTTTCTGCCGTTCCACAACAAAAAAATGTATTTTCACTCTTATTTGGTTCAAATTAGTGTTTTCGGATATGTTATGTACATGTTGCGTTATAGTGATGTATTAATGTTGGTTTAGTTGGTGTCATAAAAAAATTATGTTAAATAAACATATAAAAAATAAAATATTTAAAACGACAACTATTTTGTTAGTGAAACCCAAGAATTGAAACCTGAGGATTGAAACCCGGGTGTTGGTAATACCCTGGCAGGTAATAACCGAGCGTTACGACGGTAAGTCGGCGGGAATTCAGTTGATAACGATTACGTTTATTATGGTATAACAGTGTTGCTAAAATATAAGTGTTAAGAGCTAAAAAAATGAATTCGTCAAATTAATATATTAAAAAGAGTAACATATAAACAAATAAAGTTCTAAAATGATGTTTATTCAGTTCCGGGCATTGCGATGGTGAGTCACTAGAATCCAGGCGTTGGTAAAACACGAGGGTTGTGTGCCCCGGGTGTTGAGGAAGTAAGTCGGTAAAAGCCGGGCGTTGCTAAAACCCGAACATTATCAATCCTAGACGTTGAGACGGTGAGTTAATACGAATAATCGTCTAATTATCAAATAAAAAAAATTTGAACTTTTAAGTGTCACCACTTGATTCAATTGAGGCTCAACTGCACCAAAAATGTTTTTAGTCATATTAGATGATAAATCTTAATTGTTAAGAGGAGACGAAGTGGAACACGAGACAGCCATGAAATGGCCTTTACCGGCCGACCCAAATTATCAGCATCAAAGCTCTCTCTCTCTCTCTCTAGTAAATGTACGTGTTTTATCATATAATACTTTAATTCTTTTCTTTTATTTTCTTTTATTCCTTCCTATAACATGTAAAGTAATTGTTAAATCTAATCAATAATTACATAGCCACAATTGATTTTTATGTATGTTTTGCAACATATTTTTGACTATTTATTGAACGCGTTTTTACTTTGTAAGCGTACATAAAATAGCAATTTCATTACTAATCATTAATCCCTTTGTTATAATGGTCACAGTGGAAGTAGGTGAGCATAACTAACTAAAAAAAACCTTGTAATAATCATATTGCAATTAAGCCATATTTTTTTTATTCCAAGCTCATTTTTCATTATATAAAAACATAGATATTACATCAACATAGCAGGTAGACGGGCAACAAGCTGTGCCGCCACCCATTTCTGAATTGCAAACTCTAACCTGCTAAAGACATACCCCTGCCCATTTGGAGTCGACACATTGCTATACACAAACCGTTGAACCCTGGTTAGGAAACGGATAGCTTCCGGTGCCAAGGAGCCAAAGGCATCAAAAGCCAGAGGGACAAAAACATGTTGGTTAACTTCGCAGGCTTTAGCATGTTTTTCCACCTTCTTCGTTTCAACCCTTTTCATTGTTTACCCAGCTACAAACCCATTATCCCTCAAACCAGCTAAAGGAGATACCCCTGTGAGGTCAACACAAGCGTGTTTTCCCCCGGCTCAGCCAAAGACGAGCAAATCTGCCGGTCATAGAGTGGATCTCCCTTCCGTGGTAAGGAAGTTTACGGGGGCTTCCTTTTTAGCTGATATCTCAGCTCGCCTTAAGATGTCCCAAAGAACGTCCCGCACCCAATCATGTCGGTATTTGAACCCAGACGTCTCCTTGCAATGAACCGCATGCTTTCCGAATTTATCCAGGCAAGCCTTACGGCAGATCAGACATGTTTCGTCTTCTGGGTACATTGGGACCATCAAACGGTACTTAAGAATGGCCCTATACTCGACCGCAGACATGCTTTGACCTAAGCCATCAATCGGGATAACGGTCAGAAAATCCTGGGCATGAGGACCTTGTAAGCATTCAATAACCGCCTTCTGTCGGGGGGACAATCCAAAAACTTCTCCCAGGCTCTGAGCGATTTTGCCAAAAAGGGCATTCGCCAAAGTTTTTTGAGGCTTTGGCGGGGCGGTGTCCTTATTAGAGAAACCGCCAGTGTCAAAGTCTGGGAGAGCGTCATTTAGGCGTTCCAGGGCCTGCACGTAGTCTGAGTCCAGGTCGACAACTCCGTTATTCCTTAAGATGTGATTCTGTAGCCATATATTATTATAATTTATAAAATGGATGCATTTCATCCTCAATATTCATTTCTAAATATTTAGTTGATTTAAAGTGTGAGATGAACTCTACTAACCGGATATGAGTTTTGGAATGCTTAAACTTATTCCAAACCCGACTCATTATTATTCCTAATCTAAACTCATTAGAAATATATAATTGATCGAACAGTACTAGGTTTCCAAATACCCAAATTTATTTTTACTTTTATTTTTTGTTTGATACTTAATAATGCTTTCATGTTTATAGTTAGAGAACAACTTATTCAAATAAAAAAACAAAGGAAAAAAAACGATATAAATAGAGAAGTTTTCATTCAAAAAAGTGAAGAACCTGTTTGTGGGCTCTATGTTCATCTTGCGACATATAACGCGGCTTCATACGAAAAAAGAGTTGATTTATATGCTCTGATGCTCATATGAAGCATATTAATAAATAATATTTAACTAGATTTATGAAATCCTAGATAAAAAAGCAAAGAAAATATTTTTAATACGATTTGATTTCTATTATTTAACTAGTATTAAGGCTATTGTGGTACCACGGAGGCATAAAAATCAATAAAAAAAACACTTTTTAACCATATAGGCAATTATTGTCTTTAACTCATTCAAACCATTAAAATTAGGAACCGAAGAGACTTAGACAAACGAAAAGTATGCATAACAAGTCGAAGCACGTACACCAATTTCTATATAATTGTACCGGAAAAACCTAAGAGTTGAGAATTTAATTATTAATTATAACAACGGATAAAAATGATTTGCACCTGTGTAATATGGGTGGGCACCATATGAACCACTGATTCTTAATTTGCGTGTATTGAACCACTGGAGTTTTCCGGCGGGCTCAGTATGACCCTTATCGTTAGTTGACCGTCCTTTGACCGTTTAATGTCAAGGGTAATTTGGTAATTCAATAAATGATAATAATAATAACAATAATAATAATAATAAACGATACTAAACGATGATGATGATGATGATAATAATAATAATAAAGAGAATCTTATCGTCGTCATCATTCATATCATCATCATGTCGTCATATCTATATCACCCTCATCAAAATCCCATTCATACCAACAGTTACAAAAGATTCCATGTCCATCCGTAGCAATTCCTTTTTTATTCGAATCTCATTATCATCCTCACCCATAACATAAACCACTTTGAAGCTATTCAATCTTTCAACCTTTTCCAACTAGTGAGTTTAGGGTTTCAAGATTCTAAAGTCAAGATTGTAAATTGAAGAAATTAGGAAGACGATGGTGGCGGCGACGGCTAGAAAGAGAGAGAGAGAGATGTGGTGGCTCCATGGTGGTGCCGGAGACCGGTTCATTTTTTCGGCAACAAGAATATGATGGTGATGGCGGCGGCTAGGATTCCGCCACCATTAATTGTTATCGGATGAAGACGGTGGGGGTGGCAGCAGTTACGGTTCCAGCAACATGAAGACGGTGGTGGTGGCAGCGATTAGGGTTCCGGCAACAGGAAGACGGTGGAGGTGGCGGCTGCTAGGTTGCCGCCAATGGTGGTGGTGCGGAGGAGGAGCATGTGGCTCATTCTCAACTCCAAATTCAAATTCAAGCATCTTTCTTGAACTTCCGGCAATGTGTTCTTAGTTTTTCAGCGGTCACCTCCGTCGGAATTATGTTTTATGGTTTGGGGTTTCTGGGTTTGATGAAGGGGGTACGGTGGTAGTGGAGTGGGTATGATGATGATGAAGGTATGGGTTTGGTGTTGGTATGATAATGATGAAGATGTAGGTTTGAGTGAGTATGATAATGATGAAGATCTGGGTAAAACTATGATGATGAGGATATGTTGTTATTATTATTATAAAAATGTCATAATGGTAATTTCCTTTTATTCTTTAAGGGTATTATTGTAACTTCACTAAGTCAACGAACGGTCAACTAACACTAGAGGTCATACTGAGGTCGCCAGGAGACTCCATGTAACATCCCGTTTTCTCGTTTCAGTTAATAAAATAAAATAAGAGTTATTATGAGTCGGGCTTGTGTTGGGTTAAGTAATATGGGTAATGGACTTGGGTTAATAAGGAAATGAGAAAGATCATGGGCTTAAGCCCATGACCCATGGTATAAGTATCATTATTATCTATTAATTCCCTCATTCCCATCCATTCCATACACCATCTAAAACACACACTTAAGCTCTCTCTCATCTTTCTCTCTCTCTCTCTTTCTCTCTCTCTCTATCCGAAATAACCAAGGAAACCCGAGCATCGATCCGAGGTAATAATGTTATGATATTATATGGATCCAAACCCGCTAGATCTAGTTGCGAAACGACGAGCCGACGCCCTAAGCCGTTAAAATCACGGGATCCGGATGGAATCGGGTATAAACCGATCAAAAGATGAGCTTAGGGGTCACCCTAGCTCAGATCTGGACCGAACGGGATGAAAAACGGTGGAAAATGAGTGAGATCTCGCTTTTCCGGCGAGATCCCGGTTTTCCGGCGATGACGGTGCTGAAAACGGCGTACAAGGTTAAGCATGTCTCTAACATTCTCTGACCTAACCCTAATTCGTTAACTATTGAATAACGAATTAACAACAATTCATTATGCCCATTCGTTAAGGAAGAATAGCAAATTAACAGCAATTCGTTATGCCCATTCGTTACAGATAAATTACGAATTAGCAGTAGTTCGTTATGATCATTTGTTAAGGCCAGTTCATTATAAAGTCCAGTTCGTTATAAAGTCCAGTTCAATATAAAGGCCAGTTCTTTATAAAAGCCAGTTCGTTATAAAGGCCAGTTCGTTATAAAGGCCAGTTCGTTATAAAGACCAATTCGTTATGAGGGTCAATTCGTTTTAAAGATCCATTTGTTAAGAAGTAACGAATGAACCTCATTCGTTAAAGGGCAGAATAACGAATTAGACTTTGAAGGAATGACAGAAAGGTCTCTGGACTTAGAATAAAATGATTTAATTACAAAGAAGCCCTCGAACGTTATGAATTAGCAAATAAAATAATAATTTAGAATTCTAATGAAAAATCTGTTAAGATAGTTAATAAAAATAAATTTTTTCCAAGCTGAGCAGGTCAGTTCGACCCCAGTCAGGGGCTCTGTCCTTTGGACCTTGCTAGGGGTTGCCGCCCCTAGAACCCTGCTGCCAGTGGCGCTGCCCTTGGACCCCCGTTCATTGAGGGTTATAATTAAACTAGAAACTCGATATGGGTAGTGATAGTTAATTGATACGTGTAATTGTTATACAGTTAGTCGCGCACAGCTAAAGAAAGGAATAACCATTAATGGTGAACATAATCGAGTTCTGGTGAGTTTCTAGCCCCATTTCCTTGTTATGTTTTCGGGGCTGTGACATACTCAATGTGAATGTTAATACACTTACCTTAAATGGTAAGTGTATGCTATGATGATTGATGTGATAGTATGTATGAATGTTATGAATGTATGCCTGTCGGTACGTGAACGATCTTCGGATATTGCACGTATCGCCAAGAAAGATGTGTCTTATATAAGATACATGAATGATGTATGAATGAGTAAGAATATATATGAACGTATGTATGAGGAAGCGTAAGAATGGTTGATTAGATAGAAGAGACCATACCCTAATAATATCTGAGATAGAGAAGGAGGGAATTAATATATGAGATAGAGAAGGAAGGGACCAGACCCTAATAATATCTGAAATATAGAAGAAAGGGACCAGACCCTAATAATATCTGAGATAAAGAAGGAAGAGACCAGACCCTAAAAATATCTGAGATGGTAAAGATAGTTATGCAGATATTATGAATGTATGAAAGTATGAAAGACAGAAAGAAAGTATGTATGTACGAATGAAAGAAAGATAACAGGCTAAGTATGTAATTTGTATCTACGGATACGTATATATAAATATGTGTATATATTGTATGTTGCCTGATTAACTAGAAATCACTCAGCGTAGCTGACTTTTAGTATGCACGCATGTGAGTAGGATGAGACAGCTGGCTTGAAGGGGGACACATGACAGATGAATAAAGAAGCTGGCATCTGAACACTCAGTTGTTAATGTTTGAATTAAAAAAACATGTTTCAAGTTGTGTTTTAAAGTAGGGATGAGCTTTTTTTCCTAAATACTCGTACCTGTACCTGTTCAGTACCCGTACCTGTACATGTACATGTCTATTGGGTACAGGTATGGATACGCAAATTTACTGATTATAGGTACGGGTACTTTCGGGTATAGGTACGGGTACAAGTACGGATATTACGGGTACTGGTACCCATTTAGAATATGTAGGGGCTTTTATTAGGTGTCCAACAATTATGACTTAACCTTTAAGCGGGATTTTCAAAACATAATATATATTAGTTGAATAAGTTCATTCTCAATTTATATGTGTATATTCATATATTGTGTATTCGTATATTTTTATTTCATTAAAACGTGCATGTGTAATTGTGTATATCATTAGATAACATCTATTAACTTTCACTCTTGTTTTTCTATAGAAATTGAGGAAATAATAAACTAAGAAAAGGAAAAGGGAATGGATTTTATATTATAGTTGATTTGTTTCATTTTTAGTTTTGGTTGCGGTATTACGATTTCGGTATTATAAATTGATTATCGGTATCGTACCATTACTGATACCTGGTTTAGTGGAGATTTTTTTTTCAAAAAGGACAAAGAGGTACCAAAGCGAGTACCGTACCCAAAGTACCTGGACCGGTACCCGTACCCGTACCCTATAATTCGGGTACGGGTATGGGAACCAAGATTTACTGATTTTAGGTACGGGTACAGGTACGAGTATAGGTACGGGTACGGTCCCGATCTCATCCATATTTTAAAGACAAGTTATGAATGTTTTGTAATGAATGTTGAAGCTTTAATTTATTATGCGAAAGTTTTAATTAACTCTGATATTTAGAACTGTGTTTATATGTAAATACAACGCTAATGTAGGGCGTCGGGATCGGGGTCCTACACTCCAATGGTTCAATACGCGTCATTTAAGAATCAGTGGCTCATGGGTGTTCCGCCCATATTACACAGGAGGCAAATAATAATTTTCTCTTATAACAAAGTATCAAAGTATAAAAGTAAATAATGAAATTAAAAAAAAAAACTTATAAAAGTTAAGAGGCTAAGCATATCACTACCAAATAAGAAGAGGCAGAGTAATTATAATAACTGTAAGGTAAATGATGAAAATAAAAAAAAAATGTATAAATTTACCTTCACAAAGCACACAGTAATATGCAAAAACAAATTTGAAGAGCATAATGTACTACCAGCAATGTAGAAAAATCAATGCTAATGTATATGCAAGGTAAATAATGAAAAATAAAAAGTTGGTGCATGAATCCCTTTGGATGATCAAATCTGTTTTTAATTTTATTCATAAAACACTTTTATCATCATATTAAAATAATCCGACTGAAGCATTTCATTGACATGTCTATAGATTAAGATTAAGATATCAGCTTTTGGTTTGTCCTGATCCTTACATTTATTGTTTTCTTTAATTGCCTCTTAAGACATCCACACATCCATTGATTTAAGGTGTCTTTTGGCTCTCGCTCTCCATGGCATGTATAATTCTCTCAATAACTTTTAAGAGGAAAAAAAATTCAATCTTTACATTATTGGTTAGTTTATTACTAAACACAAATAAAACACATATTAGAATCTACATACTCATAACAATTGAGATAAATATATATGTAGAGTTGTAAACAAATAAATAATATTAAGAAAGAACCAAAGTTTTCAGATGGTAGATTATAAAGTAAAACCGGAATCAACATTTGCATTATGGTAATCAACACTAAAACTGGGTGAATCATCTTTTAAAACAATATTTTGAGAGAACGAATGTTTATTAAAGAAATGAGACTGGTAATTTATAGTGATAATTTTTTAGTCGTTTTAAAACGATTATATGGCCGCTTTATCATTGTTCCACAACGGTTATACATTATATGAATACTAGTAGAGAGCTCGTGCTTTGTAGTGGGTGTAAATCCGTGAAGCCAAACCCGAATCATACTATGTACGGTAGAAATTACCATGATTGGACAAATATGTAGTTATTATCAAGATTGTATGATAGAAATCTTCTAAATGTATGAACAAAAATTACTGTTTTGTGATGTTTTACACAGTTAACACGTAACAAAAAATTGGTTGAAATATGATGCCATGACAATAAAATGAACAAATAATCCTTAACAAAAGCTGCTTGGGATATTTCCAAGAAGAAAATATATGAGGTTAACAATAAAAAGGTTGAAAAAGAGATGAGAACTACAACTTTATGATGGATTCAAGAAGCTCCTCTTGATCAATCAACCGGAATCCTTGCCCATCAACAAACTCTCCATTAACCAGGTTTAGTTATCACTTAATAATTTCATTTTCAGATTATTATTATTATTATTATTATTATTATTATTATTATTATTATTATTATATATTAAAGGAAATGGAGCTGCCACAGTCCATTTTAAATAGTTACATTTTTAATCCCTCAACTTTTAAGTTATATTAAATTAGCCCCTTTAAAGTTCTAAAATGTTTTAATTTGATCTCAAACATTATTTGTTGTTAAACTTTGTTTAATTTTTCTTTCTAAAATATTCATGGTTTTAATATGTTCCATAATTTGTTATTATATATGTATATTTAAGTTACTGGTCTTTTTTAATAACCACCATACAAAGTTTTATTTGTTAGTATGTCATTACGACATGTTTATTTCATTTAAGTCGCGCCGTTAAAACGAAGGTGTTTTCACAATAAAGTATATAAGTTTCGTTGAAACGAAATTGTGTTCGCAATAGAATATAGTTTTTTTTATTGTAAGTTATACAGTAAGTGCAGTACCGCGTTGATACTTTAATAAGTCGAATTGATAAAAACCATTTTTTTATACTTAGATAAATAATTCTTTTTATCGAGGTGATAGTCGTTATGATATGTTTGTATATTTACATTTAAAAACTCGATCCCGTTACCAAGTTCCACACGCAACGTCTGGGGCCGAAAACGCTCGTGTTTTACTAACGCCCGAAAGACGGACACCACCCCATTCGTGTACCTCAAATTTTATATCATCCGGAAAAAAAACTAACCGAATGTCAATTTTGTTTTTTAGTTCCGGTTAGGTATGTGCAAATTCGGTACCGGTACCGAATCGGTACCAAAGTTTTGAGTTTCGGGATCGGTACCGGTACGGTACGGTACCGGTATTTCCCGAATTTTTACCTTCGGTGCCGGTAATTTCCCGGTACTGTGTTGTCACACCCCAACCTAAGACGGAAATGCCGGAGCGTGAGCTGATTACTCACAGCTCTCAAGTACCTATCATGCAATAATTAAAATGACACTATATATTTATTTGATTTAAATATTCAAACAAATTTAAATACAAAGTACAACTCATTTAAACAAACAATAAATACAAATCTAAGTAAATTCTTCTAACTTAATTCTTCACTAAGTGTTAACCAAATCTTACAACTAGTTCAAACAATAACCTGCATATGCGTATAACTTTGTCAACAAGACATTTGAGTGAGTATGTAACACCCCGGCTAAAGCGGAATATGCCCGAGTGCGATGTACATATTATTCAAAACATGTGACAATATTAAGTGACAATATTATCATTATTTCATTGATGATTCAAATAACATGTTGTTTTGCAAATAGGAAAGTTACAATGAAATTAAACATATCAAATACTTTATTAATATTTCTAAGTCTAGTGTCTTCTCTTGTTTCATCCTCTAATAAACATACTTGTAACATACGTATAAAATAATGTCAACTAACTTAATAGTTGGTGAGTTCACACAGTTTGATATAATACATAAAAACCATACAATTCCATGAAAACTTGTGAAAAGCAAATAAGGTCCTTTTCAATTGGGATTGCACACAAACGTACTTGGATAATGAGGCCATATTCCACTCATAACAACAAGGTCTTGAGTGAAGGGGGGGGGGGGGTATGATCATACTATCTTGAAGTAATTCATGAGCAAATAATTCTGAGCAAGTAACAAGTAAACACACAAGTCCATGTAGCGAATTGTAGTTTGTAAGCGAAATCATATGTAAATGGGTTTTGTAGGATACATATATTATCCCCAAAAGTAATAAAGGAGTAAAAAAGGGCTGTGAGAAACTCACCTTTGAGATTGAAGACAACTTGAAATAATAATCGAAAACGTGTTTAAGAAAATTAAAACAATCGAACCTCACAAACTATAATAAAAAAGGAAATACAAAATTTAAAGGCTAACTATCGGGATTATAAAAGTTAAATAATATTAGTTTTAGGAATTATGCATTATTTTAATATCTTCATTAACTTATGGCAAATGGGGACTTATGGATTTTTATTTAAAATGAGTTTAACAAAAATGAATTAAAGTTTATATAAATCATTTGATGTTTATTAGTTGAAGAATTATTTGTAGATGAAGAATTATAACTTTATTAATGTAAGATTAAATAACATTATTAATAACAATTTATGATTAAACGTTTTATTTTATTCTATTAACAAAATTAATTAATTTAAATGTTTTTCATGAATTATTTTAAATAAATTATAGATATTAGTTTATGTTGAAATAAAATAAACAATAATTAATTTACTCAATTAATTATTTAGAAAAATTAAGTATACTAGTTCTATTATAAGAAATCTTTAATTAAAACCATTTTGTATATATCATCATATTTATAAGAAAAGGTTTATAAGTTTATGATGATCAACGGATAATAACATCCAGATAATATTTATATTTGTTTTGCAAAATAACTAGTTTTGATATAATATTTAGAAAATCAAAGTGTTTATCTTGGATATTCATGATCATAATGATTCTTAAAACCAAAATATAAGATTTTTATGAAAAGTAACATGATCATGAAGAACAACTTATAAACAAGTATGAACATTCAAGGTAAAATCAAACAAAATCTATAAAATGCATGAAATGGTAAAAACTTACTTGTTAGTGCTCTCAAGCTTAAGCAAATAATGTATTGTGGCGTGAAAAGGATGGAGGGTTAGTCACCCTTTTACAGTGATTTTTAGAGTAGTTATGTTTTATAGAATTTAATAAATTAAATCGTGTTTAATATAATTAAAATACAAATTAAATAGTTTAATGGGGTTTTAAAAGGTTTAACTCTTTCAATAAATTTTAGTTAATTAAAACATTCATTAGTTTTTATTAGTTAAGTAGCACATTAAAAGATGATGATGATAATAAAAATAATAATAATAAAAGTAGTAGTAGTAGTTCAATAATAATTCAAGTAAATTGCATGCGACATGTACATGAATATTTGATCTTTGACTATGAATGTTTTAAATAAGTATACAATACTACAAGGGTGGAGAAAAACATAATTGCATAGAATTGATCACATAAAATACATGAAACAAAAATTGAGATTAATTAATAATATTATAAAATATATAAATTAAAATAGAAAATTTAAAACGGGTCTGTTTTTTCGGTTTTAAAAATTAACGAATGTTACAGAGTAAAACACCAGTTTAAGACACTACAATAATAATATATAATAAATAAAGAAAAATGCAAATTGTTCCTGTGAGATAAGAAATTTAACCATAGCATATATACAAATCACACAAATATAAAGATAGGGCTAAACTAATGCCATGCGTCGTGTCACACGCCGACTTAGGGCCTAGAAGTGTGACCATGAGTTGGTACTTGTTTTGTAATTATATCAGAGTTTGTGGGTTAATTTTAGCGGAAAAACTTTAAGTTGAATATAATATTAATTTACATTGAAAATTTACTTGGGAATTAAATACCTAAGTATTGGTTTACAAAATATGTGTTTCATATTACAAGGATTTTATATAAAAAACGAAGCCATCTTATAATACGCTTCTATCTCCATAAAGACTCCAATCCTTGCTATCGCTACTAATGCTTAATTGCCTGCAATGGGTTGGAAAAATACGTCAGCAATGTGCCGGTGAACACGTATGACTCTATAAAACATTTGAATAACAGTTACAATACAAATATAGTTTTCTGTACACTCATCAAGAAGTATTTCATTTTTGGGATTTGTACCACTACCCTACACACATAAAAGTGTTCCCCGAGCCACGTAGCCCATCATGGAGAACTAGTTATGGCTGTTAGCCTGTGGCCACATAGCCTTTGACCGTTTAGGCTGAACTGTTATGTATGGATCCAAACACATGTGTAATCAGTCTGAGTTGCTCTTATTTTCTACTTTGTATTATAACGTTTTATAGATCACATAATCTCATGTAAACGCTGACTGACACTTTAAGACAAACACCGGCTCATCTTATCGAGTTTAAATATGTTTTGACTGATTTGTAAAGGTTAACGTATTCACCTGTACCGTCGGTGCGTTTGAAACCTTTCTATGATTGAGAATGATATTAACCTATACATTAATAGGCTTGCATAAATATTTGAATGGTGTTTCTTGATTAAGCTATGATTGTTAGGCTTAACCTTGAAATCGTTTATCTCTTTGTTTGTGAATGAAAACACTTTGTTTTATTTGACGTTTGATATAGCATGCTTTGGCTTAATAGGTTATAACACGTTGGTGAGTTTCTCCAGGTAAGTAAACGGCTCCCTCGGTTGATTGGGATTTGTACAAATTACTTTTCCTTAGGCAAGAAATCCACTACTAGTGATATCCCCCTTACATTTTACTACATGTCCGTCAAATATATCTTTGTTTAACATTACTTTATTAAGAAGTAACGTTTATGAAAACTCATTTGTGAATGCTTATAAAATTGCTTTCAATGTTAAAGACCATAGCCTCGATTGATGTTTAAGCTTATAACTTAAATAACTTAAACGTAACTCCTACCTTAGCACGGATACTCGGAATGCTATTAAGAAAAGAGTAAACTTGACGGGTAGGTTCTTGATCTATCTCGCTTAACTTGTTCGGGACTTCCTTACTTGCACAAACTTCGAGAAAACTAAACGTCGGCTCGTCACGGAAATCAGGCACAATTTCCTAGGCTTGTGTGTGTGTGTGATTAAAGGGGTTTTGGGATGATTTGGGTTCAATCCCATAATTGCCTATTTATAGGCATATTCTGCACCCGATTTTGATACGCGATGGAGTAACACTCCTAGCCGTCGCGTATCGCGGCGCCGCAATTTACGCACGTCCGCCATTGCATATCACTACGCCACCCAAAAATGGGACTGTGTGCAAGTCCATCGTTATACGCGATGGGTAAAATGGCTATCCCGTCGCGTGTCAAGATGAGTTCAAGTTTTCAGAAATTACATTGTAGTCCCTAGACTTGTTAGTTAGTCATTTTTGGCTAAATCCTATGAGGGTATTTATGCGGTGTTACATCCTCCCCACATTTTGAATAATATCGCCCTTGAGATTTATTGGAATAGATAGGGATACTTTTTCTTCATTTCTTACTCGAGCTCCCACATATACTTGGGTCCTCGTCTTGAATCCCATTTGACTTTCGCGAGCTTGAGTCGCTTGCATTTGAGAAATTTGATCATGCTATCTTCTATTTGAATCGTTATTCTACAAACTTTGACATATTTCAACGGCATTGCAAGAATTTCGTCGGCTAAACACTTGCGTAGGTTGGATACGTGAAAC